>NC_057794.1:559228509-559528509 GCF_018294505.1 Triticum aestivum | reverse complement strand
TCCAAATTGGATGTGCTTCAAAGTCAACTTGACAAGTTCAAAATGAAGGATGGTGAAGGTGTCGCTGAAATGCACTCTAGGCTTGCTCTCATCACAAATGAGATTGTCGGCTTAGGAAGTGAGGAAATGACCGATAGATTCATCATCAAGAAGATCCTAAGAGCCTTGGATGAAAAATATGATACCGTGTGCACATTGATCCAAATGATGCCCAACTACAAAGATCTTAAGCCAACGAAAGTCACTGGAAGAATTGTTGCTCATGAGATGTCACTCAAGGATAAGGAAGAGCTTCACAACAAGTCTAGTGGTGCTTACAAAGCCTCATGTGATGCTTCTACATCATCAAGTGAGAAACAAACCTTTAAGAAGAATTGAGCCTAATGGTGAAGAACTTCAGCAACTTCTACAAGAGTAGAAGCAAGGAAAGAAGTTCCAAGTCAAGGTCCTACAATGACAAAAGATCTTCGAGTCGTGAATGTAATTGCTACAATTGTGGAATACCCGGACACTACTCCAATGAGTGTACGGCTCCCTACAAACAAAGAGAAGATTCACCCAAAAGGAGAAGTAGAAGAGAAGAATCACCACCAAGAGAAAGAAGGAGTAAAGATGATCGTTATAAGCGAAGAACATCATGGAGAAGCAAGGATTCGGAAAGGAATGACAAGTCATCAAGGAGCTACACAAAACAAAGACATCAAGCTCATGTTGGTGAATGGGTATCCGGCTCCGGCTCCGACTCCGACAATCACTCCGACTCCGAATATACTCAAGATGAAGGTGTTGCCGGTCTAGCACTTGTGTCAACCAACTCCTACGACATATTTGACTCACCAAATGAAGGAATTGGAAGATACTTCATGGCTAAAGTCCCAAAGGTATCACACCCCGAGTATGTTGATTTCAATAGTGATGAAGACGATTTGCTCGGTGGTGATGATTTACTTGTTGACAACTCTAGTGATGAAAACTATGATGAAATTGCTATTAATCATGCTAATTAAGATAAAACGAATGATGATGATAAGGAGATTGAGCGTATAACTAAAGAACTAAACACTCTTAAGTTAGCTCATGAAACTACCTTGGAAAATCATCGAGAGCTTTTAAAGACTCATGAGAAGATACGCTTTGAAAAACTCAACCTTGAGTAAGAGCATGGGTTCTTAAAAGCAATCAATGATGATCTTCGCAAGAAAAGTTCTTCTTACATTGCCAAGCGTTTACTCTTGTCTACTTATATGCCACAAATAAAATCTAGCAACAAGAGTAAGAAAGATTCTTCTTCTAGTAGTAAAAATAATCATGTCAAATCCAATATTGTTGCATATAGTAGTTCTCTTGATTCCACTAATGAGTCTCTTAGCCAAGTTACACTTGAGCAAGAAAATAGCTTATTGAAGGGAATTATAGAGAAAGGTGTCTACAAGAGCCTTGACGGGAGTAAGCAATTTGAGGAAATTGTACGCAAGCAAGGAAGGCACCAGAAGAATCAAGGTATTGGTTTTGAATGAAAGTTCAATACCAATGGAGTTGAGTGGGATTAAGATCAATACCCCAAGACGAAGTTGTTCCTCAACAAGAGAAGTATGATCCTACTTCTTTCTGATACGTCTCCAATGTATCTATAATTTTTGATTGTTCCATACTATTATATTATCTGTTTTGAATGTTAATGGGCTTTATTTTACACTTTTATATTATTATTGGGACTAACCTATTAACCCAAGGCCCAGTGCAAAATTTTGTTTTTTTGCCTATTTCAGTGTTTCGCAGAAAAGGAATATCAAACGGAGTCCAAACGGAATGAAACCTTCGGGAGCGTGATTTTTGGAACAAACGTGATCCAAAGGACTTGGAGTGGGCGTCAAGAAATGAACGAGGTGTCCACGAGGCAGGGGGCACGCCAGAGGTCTACTACGCAACCTTCTTCTTGTAGACGTTGTTGGGCCTCCAAGTGCAGAGGTTTGTAGGACAGTAGGAAATTTTCCTCAAGTGGATGACCTAAGGTTTATCAATCCGTGGGAGGCGTAGGATGAAGATGGTCTCTCTCAAGCAACCCTGCAACCAAATAACAAAGAGTCTTTTGTGTCCCCAACACACCCAATACAATGGTAAATTGTATAGATGCACTAGTTTGGCGAAGAGATGGTGATACAAGTGCAATATGGATGGTAGATATAGGTTTTTGTAATCTGAAAATATAAAAACAGCAAGGTAACTAATGATAAAAGTGAGCGAAAATGGTATTGCAATGCTAGGAAACAAGGCCTAGGGTTCATACTTTCACTAGTGCAAGTTCTCTCAACAATAATAACATAATTGGATCATATAACTATCCCTCAACATGCAACAAAGAGTCACTCCAAAGTCACTATTAGTGGAGAACAAACGAAGAGATTATTGTAGGGTATGAAACCACCTCAGAGTTATCATTTCTGATCGATCTATTCAAGAGTCCGTAGTAAAATAACATGAAGCTATTCTTTCCGTTCGATCTATCATAGAGTTCGTACTAGAATAACACCTTAAGATACAAATCAACCAAAACCCTAATGTCACCTAGATACTCCAATGTCACCTCAAGTATCCGTGGGTATGATTATATGATATGCATCACACAATCTCATATTCATCTATTCAACCAACACAAAGAACTTCAAAGAGTGCCCCAAAGTTTCTACCGGAGAGTCAAGACAAAAATGTGTGCGAACCCCTATGCATAAGTTCATGGAACTCGCAAGTTCATCACCAAAACATACATCAAGTGGATCACGTGATATCCCATTGTCACCACAGATAAGCACATGCAAGACATACATCAAGTGTTCTCAAATCCTTAAAGACTCAATCCGATAAGATAACTTCAAAGGGAAAACTCAATCCATTATAAGAGAGTAGAGGGGGAGAAACATCATAAGATCCAACTATAATAGCAAAGTTCGCGATACATCAAGATCGTACCACCTCAAGAACACGAGAGAGAGAGAGAGAGAGAGAGAGAGAGAGAGAGAGAGATCAAACACATAGCTACTGGTACATACCCTCAGCCCCGAGGGTGAACTACTCCCTCCTTGTCATGGAGAGCGCCGGGATGATGAAGATGGCCACCGGAGAGGGATTACCCCCTCCGGCAGGGTGCCGGAATGGGTCTAGATTGGTTTTCGGTGGCTACGGAGGCTTCTGGCAGCGGAACTCCCGATCTATTCTGTTCCTCGATGTTTTTAGGGTATATGGACATATGTAGGCGAAAGAAGTCGGTCAGAGGAGCCACGAGGGGCCCAGGAGGGTGGGGGCGTGCCCAGGAGGGTAGGGCGCGCCTCCCTGCCTCGTGGCTTCCTCGAAGCTTCCCTGACGTCTACTCCAAGTCTCTTGGATTGCTTCCGTTCCAAAAATAACTCTCTCGAAGGTTTCATTCTGTTTGGACTCCGTTTGACATTCCTTTTCTTCGAAACACTGAAATAGGCAAGAAAACAACAATTTGGGCTGGGCCTCCGGTTAATAGGTTAGTCCCAAAAATAATATAAAAGTGTTTAGTAAAGCCCATAAACATCCAAAACATATAATATAATAGCACAAATACTTCATAAATTATAGATACGTTGAAGACGTATCAGCATCCCCAAGCTTAATTACTGCTCGTCCTCGAGTAGGTAAATGATAAAAGAAAGAATTTATGAAGTGTGAATGCTAGCAGGTGCACAAGTTTGATCAATGGTAATTTCAATCACCTTTTCTAGCATCATTATATATCACAACAGTAGCTCAACTTATAGGACTTCTCATGATCAAGTAACAAGCTATTCACATGTTAAAGTATAGATCATAAACTTTCTTGAAAACTAACAAAACATGTTATTAGTCATCAAACAATTACAATTCATCTTATTTTCAGGAAGGGTCTATGTCAGAGCTTTCATTCAGCAAACTTGACATACTCAACTATCATTTAGTCTTTCACAATTGCTAACGCTCACGTGATATTTATGGGTTCAATGTTTTAATCAGACAGAGAGAAAGATATGGGCTTATAGATTCGCCTCCCAACCTTTTACCTCAAGGATAATGTCAACAATAATAGTTCATGATGCCTTACATCCAATGTGTTTGTCAAAGGATAAAATGTAAAAAGGAAAGGTGAAGATCACCATGACTCTTGCATAAGGTATAAGACAAGAATAAAAGATAGGCCCTTCGCAGAGGGAAGCAGATGTTGTCATGCGCTTTTATAGTTGGATGCACAAAATCTTAATGCGAAAGAACGTCATTTTATATTGCCACTTGTGATAGGGACCTTTATTATGCAGTTCATCGCTTTTATTGCTTCCACATCACAAGATCGTATAAATCTTATTTTCTCCACACTAATAGATCATACATATTTAGAGAGCAATTTTTATTGCATGCACCGATGACAACTTGCTTGAAGGATCTTACTCAATCCATAGGTAGGTATGGTGGACTCTCATGGCAATACTAGTTTAAGGGATGTTTGGAAGCACAAGTAGTATCTCTACTTGGTGCAAAGAATTTGGCTAGCATGAGAGGGAAAGGCAAGCTCAGCATGTTGAATGATCCATGACAATATACTTTATTTCAGATATAAGAAAACATACCCCATTACGTTGTCTTCCTTGTCCAACATCAACCTTTTAACATGTCATATTTTAATGAGTGCTCACAATTACAAAAGATGTCCAAGATAGTATATTTATATGTGAAATCTCTTTTCCCTCAATATTCTTTCATGAATCGTCCAAGTGACCAATACAATGTTTGCTAACCTTCAATAAATTTACCATCTCTACTTCTTATATGTGAAGTCATTACTCCCCATGGGATAAGCATATGAAACATATATAATTTCAGATTTGTTATATTCAATTCATTCAACCATTGACTCATAGGATATATGTGAAGCACGTGAATGAATAACAAACTACTCCGAAAGATATACGTGAAGATCAATGAGTAGTTAAATAATTATTTTGCTATGTGAAGACTCTTCCATTTAATAATTTCAGATCTTGATAATTTATTTAAACAACAAGCAAGACAAAATAAAATGACATCTAAGAATAGCAAACATCATGTGAAGAAGCAAAAACTTAGGATCAACCGATACTAATCGATAGTTGTTGAAGAAGAAAGGTGGGATGCCAACCGGGGCATCCCCAAGCTTAGACGCTTGAGACTTCTTGAAATATTATCTTGGGATTCCTTAGGCATCCTCAAGCTTAGGCTCTCGCCACTCCTTATTCTGTAGTCCATCGAATCTTTACCCAAAACTTGAAAACTTCACAACACAAAACTTAACAGAAAACTCGTGAGCTCCGTTAGTAAAAAGAAAACAACTCGTCGTCGTGCGCCAGCCCGTGCGCTCCCCGCTGCTCTACTCGCCGTCGGCGCCGCAGGGGTCCCGCTTCCGGCCGCTCATGCCGTCCACCATCTCGCGCGTCTACCACTCCACCGCCGCCGTGCTCCCCGACGCCACCGTGCTCGTGGCCGGCGGAAACACCAACTCGGGCTACAACTTCAGCGGCGTCGACTTCCCCACCGAGGTGCGCGTCGAGCGCTTCACCCCGCCCTACCTCGACGGGAGGAGACACGTCGCCAACCGCCCCGGCATCGACCCCCACTCGCTGCCCAGGGAGGGGATGCGCTACGGGGCCAAGTACACCTTCAGGTTCCGCACCCCGCTCGACCCTGTCGTGGAGGCCGACGTCATGGTCACCATGTACGCGCCGCCCTTCACCACGCCCGGCTACTCCATGAACCAGTGCCTCCTCATCCTCTCCCTCACCTCCTTCATCGCCGACCCCCAGGGCTACGCCATCACCGTCGACGCGCCCGGCAAGCCCGAGCTCGCGCCCCCGCCTACTACCTCGTCTACGTCCTCGCCAAGGACGTGCCCAGCGTCGTCGTATGGGTCAAGATACAGTGACCTCGCGCATTGCGCATTTTGCGTGCGTCCGCCCTATTAGATGCATGCTTATTATTAATTCATTTCAATCCTTGTAAGTAGTACATAATAATAGCAGGCGCAGATTTAAATTCTAGTATTGTAGCACCGAGATACCTAATTAATGGCCTTACTTATGCTCACACTAATTGATGTTTTTAAAGTTTCCTAAGGCTGGTCATAGTGGAGAGTAACATGCATACATACCTTTATAGTGGGTAGTATCATATGTGTGGTAACATAGATGTGTTTATTTATTACTTTGGAGATTGGAGACTTATTTTGCATCGGGAAGCGCTATGTGATGGTAACATATTAAGTTACTCTATTTGCCTATCTCCTCATTAACTACTTGTCACCTCACCATCGGGAGACTCATTTCAGTCTTCTATCCCGGTTCTAGCAACCAACCGAGACTAAACAAATATATATATATATATATATATATATATATATATATATATATATATATATATATATATATATAAAAGTCTATTTAAGACCCAGGGTGAAGAATAATTTATTCCTCACCCTGGTCGATCGACCGAGCCAGACCTTACACCCAACTAAGCAGCCACCATTCTGCGATCAGAAGAAAGGCCCATCCCTTGCTGTAAATTTACATCAGGGGCGACGTAATTTTACCTTTTATGCGTTGACTCAGAACACAGCCCACCTCTCCGTCCTTTTCTAATCTGCTGCGAACAGTTTTTGATACAATACTTTTTAGAAAGCTGCGAACGGTTTTGGGACTATCGACGGCGAACGGCGGCGTGGTGCTTAACAGGTTGGCTAGGTCTTGGGCGGCGCCGTGGTTGGTTATGGCGGTGCAGGCTTAGCGGCGTGGTGCTCGGTGGCAGTTGGTGGCCTCAGCCGTGTGGTGAGCTCTCCAGTTCCTCGGTGACGGGCAACACAGCGGATTATATCGGCTGCGACCGCTTCGTGCTCTGTGCTGGCCACGCCGGCCCCTCTCCATCTCGCGAACTACGACGGCATCACGGTGAGCTCTCCACACTTTGGTCTTTTGTTCGGATTTATGCCCCTGTATTTTTCCTCCTGTCCTCACCCAATCCATTGAGGAACTTAGGCATAATCGTGGACATGTCTTGCCGGCTGTGGCGGCTGCCATGGTGCGAGGGTGTGGCCCTTCACAAATTCGGTGTGTATTGAACAATTGATGCATCCCTGTGCTGGGTTCCTGAAGTTATACTGGTTTCAATTTGGGTGGTACGGCCTTTGGCAGATTTGATAATGTGCGCCTTCTTCCTATATCAACCAAGACTGAACAAAAAATTGCATGGCCGTGGTGATCTGGTCCACGAGATGATGACTAGATGTTGGGGGCAAATAAAGAAGAGCTTCTCTCCAGATCTGACCAACGCAGTCCTACTAATCTCCTATCTTCCATAAATAGAGCTAGCAGTGCGTTTATGTCTGTTGACTCCTTAGGTTCAGTGGTTTTTGTATAATTACTCCTCAATTTAGCATGCCCACATGCTGCAATTTCTATCTGCCGTGGACCATCAAATGTTAGTTAATAGATTAAGAAATAAGAGCTACTTAGTGTAATCATTATGGATCTATGTAGGTTTCAGGTCTCTGGGTCTAGAATTAGGCAATAAAACGTGGGTTGTAAGATAATTGGATTCATAAATTGGTCTTGGGATTTATATTAGCTTCAAGAGAACAGTTGAGCTCAAAGAAGACAAAGCAAACAGTATAACTAGTACTGAGATGAGAAGTATCTCAGGTCTGTAGGTGCAGAATCAGGATGGATATTATAATGGATTTTCCCATTTGAATTGGGTTTCAAAGATGAGTTGTCGCGATATGTAATTTTTATCTTCTTATATTTCAGTTCATAAAACATATAGGGTAATTAGTATTACTTCTATATTTCAGTCCACTTAAACTCTTACTGATTTATTCCCGTTTTTGTTTTTACAAACAATGGTTTAACCATTGCCATTGTTGTTTGTGTTTGTGTTGTAGCCTGTTGTGGCCTAAGATGAGCTCAAGCCTGAATCCTTTAGTTTAGATCCTATTACTTTTCTCAGATTATGTGGTCCAGTTTTGGTTTGCGTTGCTCCAAACCTAGCACTTGCAGTTGCTTGTTTCAGAAATCCAAGTTATGTGTCATATTTCGGGCGTCGAGGTAAATCCTTCCAGCTGATGCATATTATCATTATGCGCTTAATTACTACATGTGCAGTTGTCTCATAATTATTGCGACCCTAATTTTTATGGAATTTTCCTCCATTCAGCCTTTTAAATTTCCTAAAGACGCTCTTGCTGCAATACAACGTTGGCATGTAATGCGCTTAGCTATATTACTAACCAATGACTAGTTATGCAGCAGAGAGAGAGGGAGGGAGGGAGGGAGGGAGGGAGAGGGAGAGGAGAGAGAGGAGAGAGAGAGAGAGAGAGAGAGAGAGAGAGAGAGAGATGGCTTACTTCCTGCATTCATGTGGCCAAGGCATAATTTCTGATCCATCATAGAATGGATCTTTTTTCTTCTGATCATGTGAGGCCTTTGTTGCTACCAAAATAGAATACATATTTATCAACCATTTACTACTAAAACAATAATCATATTTATCGACTTTCTACTTTGTACTGAAGCTTACCAATTTAACATCTGTTTTGGCACATTCTTGAAACAAACATAATTTTATGTTTCTTGCCCAGCAATTGTTTCTATACGGATCCATATCAACATTTTTTGCTTCAAATTCCTATAAACTGCAAGGCATTGCTTTTGGTATTCTTTAACATGTTTTCTTGTCTTTCAGAGGAATCCACTCAAATATGACTAATTTGTTTCCATTCACCTTTTACTACTATACCACTGCCAGATTTATTCATTTTTTTTACTTATTTATCTACAGATTATCTGCATGGTTTTCCATTAGTTGCATAACCAGTCTGCTGTTGAGTATTTTGATTTTGTCATTAGGTAGCTGCAAGCGAGTCGTTACTGTTGAAACTCTACGTAGAAGCTATATTTTTTTGGCAGGCCATGGTATCCACGTGGATGAACCAGCTGCTTGCTCCTTGCCCGTGCAAGGGTCTGGAGGTATGAGAAGTGAACGCATGCAGGACCGAATCTGGAGGTAGGCACCAAGACCCAGTAAAGAACAACTCCTGATGGGTTGTAATCCATCGTCTCCTCCAGCGACTCCTGCTGATCAGCGGTAATGAGCAGCAACGGCGGGCTCCAACAAATGGAATGACGCTTCAACCAGACACTCTGTGACGTGCAAGGGTCAGCCGCCTGCAAAATGATGCTCTTGGCACAGAACTGTGAAAATTAGAGCTTTTTGGGGGTTCCTGGGTTAGTAGTGTTGCGCTTTTGATCCGTTCCATCTCTTAGTGTGGTGGATTTAATGATTTTTAGCCATTAAAATCTATCAGAACGAATTATGATGCATTTGATTGTGTCAATTACATGGGGACTGCAGAGTAATATGAGTATCATTAGTGTAATTTGTACAGCAAAAATAGTTCGTATTGTCAAGACAATGTACTTACATGTTAACTTCCTGTCACTTTTAGTTGTTCAAAAGTACTCCCTCCATCCCATAGTATAAGAGAGTTTTTTTAACGCTCTTATATTATGGGACGGAGGGAGTCGGTAGCTCCAGCTTGAATTGCATAACCGAAAGATTTAAGTACAAGTATCCACATTTTTTATGGAGAAAACTTTCAGTGTTATTGACACGGCTCATGGTGTAAAATGTAGAAGTATGATTTTGTTTGATTGGGTACACTGGTTGTAAAGGCCTTCCTTAAACCTTCTTTTGTGTAGTTATTAACATCTCCTGCTGAGTATGTATGATTTATTATAGCTTGTCCTTATCGATGGTAACAAAGCTGTAGTACCCCCAATATGACATTGCACCATTGTCTTCTTGAAGCGTTCTAGAAGATGGACATTCAAAAGGATGAAGGATATGGTGATTACAGCTATTTCACATTTGTTAGATGCATAATTCTACATGCGACGATTGCTCCTTCTACATGACAATTATTGTAGAATGGAATTTGTTTTTATGTTTATTCAGTTGGTATTAGCGCAAAAAATAATAATTAAGTTGGCAGATCGTAATATTTTGTTCCATCACACAGTGACCCTTGGCCTTAACTTACGTGCTAAGGCGCAAGTAAATTTGCACGGGCATTTTTCCTATGTTGGCCGACAACAGTTTTTCCTAGTCAGTATGTCTACGAAATAAAATTTTGAAACGCAGCCTTATCCAGAAAGAGAAGTCAGGAACGTCCAGTAACATTACGACAAAATCATTCTGACGTTTTGATACGGTAATAGGCCCTCAACATGCAGGATGTAATTTACTTGCATGCAAGTGGTAAAATTACCTCGCTCCCTTTTGTTTACGGTGGGAAACCAAACCCTTTCTCCATGCTGTAATTTTACCTCAAGAGCTTTGCTTCTTACGGCTTCAACTTCTGTCCGTGAGATTGAACCGGGGTGAGGAATAAGAATTCCTCACCCAGGGTGACGAATAGCGCGACCCTATATATATATATATATATATATATATATATATATATATATATATATATATATATATATAGGAAAATGGCTGTATACTCCTGGGAGTACGTACTCCCACTCCTCATATATCACATAGATGAATCTTTTATACCTTTTATTATTTTTAATATACTTCATTAGTAATTATTAGATACCCTAAAATGAGTTTCATGAAAAAATTCATGTGAGTCTATATATTTTTAAATATTTATGTATATACTGATGTGTTTGTACGTGAAAAGGTATATTACAAAAAGTACGTCGCAGATGATATTTTTTGAACTAAACTCATATTGGGGTATCTTAGAATATTTAATGAAGTATATTGAGAATAATAAAGAGGTATAATTAATGCGTATATGAGGTATATTAAGGATGGGAGTACATACTCCCAAGAGTAAAGAAGAGGAGTCCTATATATATATATATATATATATATATATATATATATATATATATATATATATATAATATATATATAACTATGGGCTCATATGCAATTTTTTCATGTAACTTGCTTTGAAATATCTTAGATATAGTATATGAACATATTTAAAATAATAAAATAGTATATATAATACCACATGGTAGTATATGAGACATGTGGGGTAACTACCACTGGGTGGTAGGATGGATTTTCCCATATATATATATATATGTATATATATATATATATATATATATATATATATATATATATATATATATATATATATATATATATATATATATATATATATGCCCAACTCAGACCGTGGCAGCGGTAGGAACTACACCAACAATCCCTCCGCCAAGCCGATTTGCCAGATCTGGGGCAACTTCCCCAACAAGCAGTCTAGCGGTGATGGTGACCGCGCCTGCGGCAACTTCTCAGGATATTTCCCTGTCAATGAATTAGTCTCACCTTTCTGTTTGCTGGGAAGCCATAGGCAAATCATGTGCATTGCTGGTTTTGGTAGATTGTTTCCTTCTTTCATGGTGCCCCAAATTTACGAGCGAGCAATTGCAACAGGATGGCGGCGGCATTAGCGAGTGAGTTTTTGTGACTACAGTGGTGCACGTGTGCGGTCGAACGGATTGTTTTGCCCTCTTCCAACTTGGTTTCAATATCCTACCAAATATTTTGTTTCAATCTCCTACATGTCCTGTCTTGTTGTTAATTCTTTACTGATTTGTGGATTATTTTTAGGGTTTGCTGTTGGTGCTGAATTGAATTGGGGAAGATTTGCCGCTACCCCATATGCCACTGATTCCAATCGAAAAGCTGCTAAATCTGACTGTTGTTTTCTACCCATGCTCCAATTTTTTCATTAGTCGTAAGATTTAGTACATGAGGTTCTTTTGTACACACATATGATTCAGTTTCCGGTAAATTTGTTTGATGCTAGGAACCAAATGCCCTGTTTAGTTTAAGATATGATATCCCTATTCTGAAATCACAGTTTGCGTACCTAGCTAATTTTAACTTAATTGATATAAATGTTATGAAGGACCGATGGTTTCTGCATATTAGAGATTTGTCGCCTGACTGATAATATGCCATAACGGGATTAGGAAGCCCAAAGAAATTCTTCGAGTTCTCTTCTGAAAATCAAGCAGGAATAGCATTTGTGAGGATGAATGATAAGGTAAAATACAACTTCGGGCATCCGTTCATAAATCACAAGCCAAGTCTTGCACGGTAATACACAACCCTCGGTTCCATTATTTTCCTTATGCCAACAACTGTTTTTCTACACATAATGATTTCAGCTGCTTGATGGAAGAAATTAACATACAGTGATGCAAACGACGGACACTATGATTCACACAGCGAGTCATTTCTTCTTTCCCTAAAAAACAAATATCATTTCTTCAATCTGGAATATGTGATGTTAAATTGAGCACTTGAAATGTGCCCTGGATTTCATACATTTGCATGGCCACCAATGTGCAATTTAAGTTCAATATTATGCCACCACAGCGGGACACAGATCTATCTGTGTAGTTTCACTTAGAATTGTAGATTCTCTATACTGGAGTTCAAATGTTAAATCCAGTATTTTATGTCATTAGTGTACTTCACGCGTCAGCTCATAATTTTTAACCCATAGTCGATCATTTAAATATTTTCCGTATCTATATTCTACTTTACGGGTCTGCAAAGATTTGTAAAATCTCATGCGGGCTGTTCAAAATTTTATATTTTTACCCTGGTATTCAAAATTATATATTTCTACCCTGGTATTCAAAATATAGTAGTCCATGCTACAAATTGAGGCGCTCAATTCAAATCTTGATTGATAATTATACCTTTATTTCTTTCATAAATACTTATATTGTCGTTTTGATGAGCGGGCGCGGCAACACGCGCCTTGATGTTCTAGTATCTCTATTATTAAAGGGCAATCTGTGTATTACTTGGTACCAGCCTCCCATCACCGATGGAACGATCTCATCCCCGGGGAACGTATCTCGTGCACCAAGGCAATTGATGCTATCGGTGCACCGGACCCCGTTGCACACTTCAAAATGTTCAAAATAATCCGGAAAAAAATTAGTGTATCGACACAACATCAATGTATGTCATCACAAAAATTCAAATCCAAATTCAAAACAATGCTCAAGATACAAAAATGACAAATTTGACGTCAACGTGCTAATGGGCCAAAATTGGAGCCCAACTTGTGTTGTGTACTATTCAGTGTCAAATTTGTTATTTTTGTATCTCGAGCAATGTTTTGAATATTGATTTATATTTTTGTGACAATGTACATTGGTGTTGTCTCAATGCACTATTTTTTCTGGACTTTTTTGAACATTTTTGAATATGCAACGGACGACCGGTGCACCGGTAGCACAAATTGCCCCGGTGCACCAGATACACCCCCCCCCCCTCATCCCTGTCCTCCCACGGAAAAATTATGCCCCCTCCCACCGTCCCATGGGAAAGAGTAAAGGAAAAAATAGTGCACCAATGCCCGATAAAAAATCGTCCTCCTCCCGATGCCCTCCCCCTCCCCCCTAATCCGCCTCCCATATCGCTTGTCACGCCGCCGAGCTGACATCCTCCAAAACAACAATGCCACATTACACCGATCCTCGCTGCCAGGGTTTGTGCACGGATGCCTAGGTTTTGTTTCTGCGCAGCTCGGGGTTGATCTGGTCGTTGTCGTGCATCGAGGGGGTGCGCAAGGAGCGCGCCTCAGGGTCGATCCAGTCGCTGACATGCGTCATCCTTATGGATCTAGTGAGGAAGGAGAGGGGCGTTGGGCCGTCAACGAAGCTCTGGGAAGGGAAGGAAAGGGAGGGAGGTCGCCGCCCTCCAGTGACGTATCTTGGCGGGCACAAGTTTCCGCCGAGGTTGTGTTGTGGTCTCCTCCCGGGATCCCGTGGTCATGGCCAGACGTGTGAGGAAGAGGAATCCACGATCGGTCTGGGCCATGTGAGTGGAGTAGCCAAGCGGGATACCACCCATCTAATGGGTGACACTAGAAAGTGGAAGAGCCATGATGCGGAGGGCACACTAGCAGGAGGAGGTTCAAAAGCTATTCAAAAGGACTCTATATGTAAATCTTTACCTAATAATAAAGGAGCTATTGCTTCTGGTGGTACGTCATGTAATTTTCCCTATAAGTTGACAAAAATTACTGACCAATGCCACCTGTAAGTCAAATCAAAAAATGATTCATTTTTTTTCAAACTCGACGTTGTGCTCAGTCCTTTTGTAGGTTAGATACCAAATATATTTCACAGATGTAGAAGCAGCGCAGTGGCTAAAGGCTTTTGCTTCTACTGTGCAGACCAGGGTTTGATCCCCAAGTTTTGCTGATTTTCTCTCCTCCTTTTTGTCATCATGTATTCAAAACATATTCGGGAATCCGAAAAAAATGCCCAAGAAATTTTAGATAATGTTCACAAATAAAAATATTGTTTTTAAATTTGTTCCCCAATTTTAGAAAAAGTTCACCGATCCAATAAATGTTTGTTGAGTAAAAGGAATGCTAATGAATTCGAAAAATGTTCGTGCACTTAACAAATATTCGTAAACAAAACTAATGTTCGTGATTTTTTTGTGAAAATCAAAAATTCTAAAAAAAAGGGTTTGTCAATTCGAAAAACTGTTCACTAATTCAAAAGTCTTTTATGCCTAGGATTTGATTAGTTTTTCTAAAGTCTTTATATGTATTGGCATTGGGAACAGTTTGTGGTTGATGAGATTTGGTTTTAAAGTTTTAAACATTCCCTTGTGCAACATAATAACAAGTGTGGCATGCACTGGCAAGTTCATAGCCTTGATATTTATCACATTGAATGCATTGTAATCACGTGGACGTCTCGACCATCATCGGTGAGGGTCAGAAAAAAAGTAAATATCAACATGATGAGCCACCTTGTTAAAATAGAGTACGCTCGTATATCACGGTATTGAGTCATACATATTTGGCTACCGCATAACTTTTTTGTCTCCCGTTGCAACGCATGGGCATATTTGCTAGCTGAAGTTAAATTGAAATTACTACGGTACAGGAGGTTCAAGTGCTTTGGACATGCAAGAAAATATTGTAGATGTACTAGTTGCATTTCTCTAGTGAATTTATATATATATATATATATATATATATATATATATATATATATATATATATATATATATATATATCAAGTTAAAAAGGGTTTTAAATGCAATTTAAGTATGTGCACGAAATTGAAGTGCTCAAATGTGCAAATTAAAGTCAAAAATGAATTCTGCACAATTTTCTAGTCAAGACTCATATATTTGCTCATTAAATTTAACGCTCAAATTCTTAAGGTATGAATTACTCAAATTTAAATGATTTAATGATTAAATAAAATGTTTTGATTAAAAGAAAATCAAAGTCATAAATTTTTTTACGCACATTGCTGCCTAGCGAGAGCCACTGATACGTCTCCAACGTATGTACTTTTCCAAACACCCTTATTTTGGACTCTAACTTGCATGATTTGAATGGAACTAACCCGTACTGACGCTGTTTTCAGCAGAATTACCATGGTGTTATTTATGTGCAGAAACAAACATTCTCGAAATGACCTAAAACTTCACGGAGCAACTTTTTGGAAAATATAAAAAATACCTGCAAAAGATGAAGGCCAGGGGGCCCACCACCTCTCCACGAGGGTGGGGTCGCGCCTGCCCCCCTAGGGTGCGCCCCCTACCTCGTGGGCTCCCTGGTGCCTCTCCGACTCCAACTCCAACTATATATATTGTGTTTCAGGGAGACAAAAATCAGGGAGAAGAATTCATCGCGTTTTACGATACGGAGCCGCCCCCAAGCCCTAAAACCTCTCGGGAGGGCTGATCTCGAGTCCGTTCGGGCCTCCAGAGAGGGGAATCTGTCGCTATCATCATCATCAACCATCCTCCATCACCAATTTCATGATGCTCACCGCCGTGCGTGTGTAATTCCATCGTAGGCTTGCTGGACGGTGATGGGTTGGATGGGATCTTATTGGGGAACGTAGTAATTTCAAAAATTTTCTACGCACACGCAAGATCATGGTGATGCATAGCAACGAGAGGGGAGAGTGTGATCTACGTACCCTTGTAGACCAATAACGGAAGCGTTAGCACAACGCGGTTGATGTAGTCGTACGTCTTCACGGCCCGACCGATCAAGCACCGAAACTACGGCACCTCCGAGTTTTAGCACACGTTCAGCTCGATGACGATCCCCGGACTCCGATCCAGCAAAGTGTCGGGGTAGAGTTCCGTCAGCACGACGGCGTGGTGACGATCTTGATGTACTACCGTCGCAGGGCTTCGCCTAAGCACCGCTACAATATTATCGAGGATTATGGTGGAAGGGGGCACCGCACACGGCTAAGAATATGATCACGTGGATCAACTTGTGTGTCTATGGGGTGCCCCTGCCCCTGTATAGAAAGCAGTGGAGGAGGGGAGGGTCGGCCCTCTCTATGGCGCGCCCTAGGGGAATCCTACTCCCACCGGGAGTAGGATTCCCCCTTTCCTAGTCCAACTAGGAGTCCTTCCATGTAGTAAGAGTAGGAGACAAGGAAGGGGAAGAAGGAAGAGAAGGAAGGAGGGGGCGCAGCCCCTCCCCCTAGTCCAATTCGGACTAGGCCTTGGGGGCGCGCGGCCTGCCTCTCCCTCTCCCCTAAAGCCCAATAAGGCCCATATACTTCTTCTCCCGTATTCCCGTAACTCCCCAGTACTCCGAAAAATACCCGAACCAGTCGGAACCTTTCCGATGTCCGAATATAGCCGTCCAATATATCGATCTTTACGTCTCAACCATTTCGAGACTCCTAGTCATGTCCCCGATCTCATCCGGGACTCCGAACTCATTCGGTACATCAAAACTCATAAACTCATAATATAACTGTCATCGAAACCTTAAGCGTGCGGACCCTACGGGTTCGAGAATAATGTAGACATGACCGAGACACGTCCCCGGTCAATAACCAATAGCGGAACCTGGATGCTCATATTGGCTCCTACATATTCTACGAAGATCTTTATCGGTCAGACCGCATAACAACATACGTTGTTCCCTTTGTCATCGGTATGTTACTTGCCCGAGATTCGATCGTCGGTATCTCAATACCTAGTTCAATCTCGTTACCGGAAAGTCTCTTTACTTGTTCTGTAATACATCATCTCGCAACTAACTCATGAGTTGCAATGCTTGCAAGGCTTATGTGATGTGCATTACCGAGAGGGCCCAGAGATACCTCTCCGACAATCGGAGTGACAAATCCTAATCTCGAAATACGCCAACCCAACATGTACCTTTGGAGACACCTGTAGAGCTCCTTTATAATCACCCAGTTACGTTGTGATGTTTGGTAGCACACAAAGTGTTCCACCGGTAAACGGGAGTTGCATAATCTCATAGTCATAGGAACATGTATAAGTCATGAAGAAAGCAATAGCAACATATTAAACGATCGAGTGCTAAGCTAACGGAATAGGTCAAGTCAATCACATCATTCTCCTAATGATGTGATCCCGTTAATCAAATAACAACTCTTTGTCTATGGTTAGGAAACATAACCATCTTTGATTAACGAGCTAGTCAAGTAGAGGCATACTAGTGACACTCTATTTGTCTATGTATTCACACATGTATTATATTTCCGGTTAATACAATTCTAGCATGAATAATAAACATTTATCATGAAATAAGGAAATAAATAATAACTTTATTATTGCCTCTAGGGCATATTTCCTTCAGTCTCCCACTTGCACTAGAGTCAATAATCTAGTTCACGTTGCCATGTGATTTAACACCAATAGTTCACATCATTATGTGACCAACACTCAAAGGGTTTACTAGAGTCAATAATCTAGTTCACATCGCTATGTGATTAACACCCAAAGAGTACTAAGGTGTGATCATGTTTTTCCTGTGAGAGAAGTTTAGTCAACGGGTCTGCCATATTCAGATCCGTATGTATTTTGCAAATTTCTATGTCAACAATGATCTACACGGAGCTACTCTAGCTAATTGCTCCCACTTTCAATATGCATCCAGATTGAGACTAAGAGTCATCCGGATCAGTGCCAAAACTTGTATCGACGTAACCCTTTTACGATGAACCTTTTGTCACCTCCATAATCGAGAAACATATCCTTATTCCACTAAGGATAATTTTGACCGCTGTCTAGTGATCTACTCCTAGATCACTATTGTACTCCCTTGCTTAACACGGTGTAGGGTATACAATAGATCTGGTACACAGCATGGCATACTTTATAGAACCTATGGCTGAGGCATAGGGAATGACTTTCATTCTCTTTCTATCTTCTGCCGTGGTCGGGCTTTGAGTCTTACTCAATTTCACACCTTGTAACACAGTCAAGAACTCTTTTGTTTGACTGTTCCATTTAGAACTACTTCAAAATATTGTCAAGGTATGTACTCATTGAAAAAAACTTATCAAGTGTCTTGATCTATCTCTATAGATCTTGATGCTTAATATGTAAGCAGCTTTGCCGAGGTCTTTTTTTTTGAAAAACTTCTTTCAAATACTCCTTTATGCTTTGCAGAATAATTCTACATTATTTCCGATCAATAATATGTCATTCACATATACTTGTCAGAAATGTTGTAGTGCTCCCACTCACTTTCTTGTAAATACAGGCTTCACCACAAGTCTGTATAAAACTATATACTTTGATCATCTCATCAAAGCGCATATTCCAACTCCGAGATGCTTGCACCAGTCCATAGATGGATCGCTGGAGATTGCATATTTTGTTAACATTTTTAGGATTGACAAAACCTTCTGGTTGCATCATATACAACTCTTCTTTAAGGAATCCATTAAGGAAAGCAGCTTTGTTTATCCATTTGCCAGATTTCATAAAATGCGGCAATTGCTAACATGATTCGGACAGACTTAAGCATAGATACGAGTGAGAAACTCTCATCGTAGTCAACATCTTGAACTTGTCGAAAACCTTTTTGCGACAATTCTAGCTTTATAGATAGTAACACTTCTACCAGCGTCCGTCTTCCTCTTGAAGATCCATTTATTTTCAATTGCTTGCCGATCATCGGGCAAGTCAACCAAAGTCCATACTTTGTTTTCATACATGGATCCCATCTCAGATTTCATGGCTTCAAGCCATTTTGCGGAATCTGGGCTCACCATCGCTTCTTAATAGTTCGTAGGTTCATCATGATCTAGTAGCATGATTTCCAGAACAGGATTACCGTACCACTCTGGTGCGGATCTTACTCTGGTTGATCTACAAGGTTCAGAAATAACTTGATCTGAAGTTTCATGATCATCATCATTAACTTCCTCACTAATTGGTGTAGGTGTCACAGAAACCGTTTTCTGTGATGAACTACTTTCCAATAAGGGAGCAGGTACAGTTACCTCATCAAGTTCTACTTTCCTCCCACTCACTTCTTTCGAGAGAAACTTCTTCTCTAGAAAGGATCCATTCTTAGCAACGAATTTCTTGCCTTCAGATCTGTGATAGAAGGTGTACCCAACTGTCTTCTTTGGGTATCCTATGAAGACACATTTCTCCGATTTGGGTTTGAGCTTATCAAGATGAAACTTTTTCTTATAAGCATTGCAACCCAAACTTTAAGAAACGACAACTTTGGTTTCTTGCTAAACCACAGTTCATACAGTGTCGTCTCAAAGGATTTAGATGGTGCCCCTTTTTCGTGAATGCAGCTGTCTCTAATGCATGATCCCAAAACGGTATTAGTAAATCGGTAAGAAACATCATAGATTGTACTATATCCAATAAAGTACGGTTATGACGTTCGGACACACCATTATGTTGCGGTGTTCCAGGTGGCATGAGTTTGTGAAACTATTCCACATTGTTTTAATTGAAGACCAAACTCGTAACTCAAATATTCGTCTCTGCGATCAGATCGTAGAAACTTTATTTTCTTGTCACGATGATTTTCCACTTCACTCTGAAATACTTTGAACTTCTCAGACTTATGTTTCATCAAGTAGATATACTCATATCTGTTTAAATCATCTGTGAAGGTCAGAAAATAATGATACCTGTCGCGAGCCTCAATATTCATCGGACCACATACATCAGTATGTATGATTTCCAACAAATCTGTTGCTCGCTCCATTGTTCCGAAAAACGGAGTCTTAGTCATATTGCCCATGAGGCATGGTTCGCAAGCATCAACTGATTCTTAATCAAGTGATTCCAAAAGCCCATCAGTATGGAGTTTCTTCATGCGCTTTACACCGATATGACCTAAACGGCAGTGCCACAAATAAGTTGCACTATCATTATTAACTTTGCATTTTTGGCTTCAATATTATGAATATGTGTAACACTACGATCGACATCCAACGAACTATTTTCATTGGGTGTATGACCATCGAAGGTTTTATTCATGTAAACAGAACAATAATTATTCTCTGACTTTAATGAATAACCGTATTGCAATAAACATGATCAAATCATATTCATGCTCAACGCAAACACCAAATAACACTTATTTAGTTTCAACACTAATCCCGAAAGTATAGGGAGTGTGCGATGATGATCATATCAATCTTGGAACTACTTCCAACACACATCGTCACCTCACCCTTTACTAGTTTCTGTTTATTCTGTAACTCCCGTTTTGAGTTACTACTCTTAGCAACTGAACCAGTATCAAATGCCGAGGGGTTGCTATAAACACTAGTAAAGTACACATCAATAACACATATATCCAATATACCTTTGTTTACCTTACCATCCTTTTTATCTGCCAAATACTTGGGGCAGTTCCACTTCCAGTGACCAGTCCCTTTGCAGTAGAAGCACTTAGTCTCAGGCTTAGGATCAGACTTGGGCTTCTTTACTTGAGCAGCAACTTGCTTGCCGTTCTTCTTGAAGTTCCCCTTCTTCCCTTTGCCCTTTTTCTTGAAACTAGTGGTCTTGTCAACCATCAACACTTGATGTTTTTCTTGATTTCTACCTTCGTTGATTTCAGCATCACGAAGAGCTGGGGAGTTGTTTCCGTTATCCCTTGCATATTATAGTTCATCACGAAGTTCTACTAACTTGGTGATGGTGACTAGAGAATTCTGTCAATCACTATCTTATCTGGAAGATTAACTCCCACTTGATTCAAGCGATTGTAGTACCCAGACAATCTGAGCACATGCTCACTAGTTGAGTGATTCTCCTCCATCTTTTAGCTATAGAACTTGTTGGATACTTCATATCTCTCAACTCGGGTATTTGCTTGAAATATTAACTTCAACTCCTGGAACATCTCATATGGTCCATGACGTTCAAAACGTCTTTGAAGTCCTGATTCTAAGCCATTAAGCATGGTGCACTAAACTATCAAGTAGTCATCATATTGAGTTAGCCAAAACGTTCATAACGTCTGCATCTGCTCCTGCAATAGGTCTGTCACCTAGCGGTGCATCAAGGACATAATTCTTTTGTGCAGCAATGAGGATAAACCTCAGATAACGGATCCAACCCGCATCATTGCTACTAATATCTTTCAAGATAATTTTCTCTAGGAACATATCAAAATAAACATTTGAAAGCAACAACGCGAGCTATTGATCTACAACATAATTTGCAAAATACTACCAGGACTAAGTTCATAATAAATTTAAGTTCAATTAATCATATTACTTAAGAACTCCCACTTAGATAGACATCCCTCTAATCCTCTAAGTGATCACGTGATCCAAATCAACTAAACCATGTCCGATCATCACGTGAGATGGAGTAGTTTCATTGGTGAACATCACTATGTTGATCATATCTACTATATGATTCACGCTCGACCTTTCGGTCTCCGTGTTCCAAGGCCATATCTGTATATGCCTGGCTTGTCAAGTATAACTTGAGTATTCCGCGTGTGCAACTGTTTTGCACCCGTTGTATTTGAACTTAGAGCCTATCACACCCGATCATCACGTGGTGTCTCAGCACGAAGAACTTTCGCAACGGTGCATACTCAGGGAGAACACTTCTTGATAATTAGTGAGAGATCATCTTATAATGCAACCGTCAATCAAAGCAAGATAAGATGCATAAAAGATAAACATCACATGCAATCAATATAAGTGATATGATATGGACATCATCATCTTGTGCTTGTGATCTCCATCTTCGAAGCACCATCGTGATCACCATCGTCACCGGCGCGACACCTTGATCTCCATCGTAGCATCGTTGTCGTCTCGCCAATCTTATGCTTCCACGACTATCGCTGCCGCTTAGTGATAAAGTAAAGCATTACAACGCGATTGCATTGCATACAATAAGCAACAACCATATGGCTCCTGCCAGTTGCCGATAACTCGGTTACAAAACATGATCATCTCATACAATAAAATTTAGCATCATGTCTTGACCATATCACATCACAACATGCCCTGCAAAAACAAGTTAGACATCCTCTACTTTGTTGTTGCAAGTTTTACGTGGCTGCTACGGGCTTAAGCAAGAACCAATCTTACCTACGCATCAAAACCACAATGATAGTTTGTCAAGTTGGTGCTGTTTTAACCTTCGCAAAGACCGGGCGTAGCCACACTCGGTTCAACTAAAGTTGGAGAAACTGTCACCCGCTAGCCACCTTTGTGCAAAGCACGTCGGGAGAACCGGTCTCGCGTAAGCGTACGCGTAATGTCGGTCCGGGCCGCTTCGTCCAACAATACCGCCGAACCAAAGTATGACATGCTGGTAAGCAGTATGACTTATATCACCCACAACTCACTTGTGTTCTACTCGTGCATATAACATCAACACATAAAACCTGGCTCTGATGCCACTGTTGGGGAACGTAGTAATTTCAAAATTTTCCTACGCACACGCAAGATCATGGTGATGCATAGCAACGAGAGGGGAGAGTGTGATCTACGTACCCTTGTAGACCAACAGCGGAAGCGTTAGCACAATGCGATTGATGTAGTCGTACGTCTTCACAGCCCGACCGATCAAGCACCGAAATTACGGCACCTCCGAATTTTAGCACACGTTCAGCTCGATGACGATCCCCGGACTCCGATCCAGCAAAGTGTCGGGGTAGAGTTCTGTCAGCACGATGGCGTGGTGACGATCTTGATGTACTACCGTCGCAGGGCTTCGCCTAAGCACCGCTACAATATTATCGAGGATTATGGTGGAAGGGGGCACCGCACACGGCTAAGAATATGATCACATGGATCAACTTGTATGTCTATGGGGTGCCCCCTGCCCCCGTATATAAAGGAGTGGAGGAGGGGAGGGTCGGCCCTCTCTATGGCGCGCCCTAGGGGAGTCCTACTCCCACCGGGAGTAGGATTCCCCCTTTCCTAGTCCAACTAGGAGTCCTTCCGTGTAGTAGGAGTAGGAGACAAGGAAGGGGAAGAAGGAAGAGAAGGAAGGAGGGGGCGCAGCCCCTCCCCCTAGTCCAATTTGGACTAGGCCTTGGGGGGGCGCGGCCTGCCTCTCCCTCTCCCTTAAAGCCCAATAAGGCCCATATACTTCTTCTCCCGTATTCCCGTAACTCCCCGGTACTCCGAAAAATACCCGAACCACTCGGAACCTTTCCGATGTCCGAATATAGTCGTCCAATATATCGATCTTTACGTCTCGACCATTTCGAGACTCCTTGTCATTTCCCCGATCTCATCCGGGACTCTGAACTCCTTCGGTACATCAAAACTCATAAACTCATAATATAACTGTCATCGAAACCTTAAGCGTGCGGACCCTACGGGTTCGAGAACAATGTAGACATGACCGAGACACATCTCCGGTCAATAAACAATAGCGGAACCTAGATGCTCATATTGGCTCCTACATATTCTACGAAGATCTTTATCGGTCAGACTGCATAACAACATACGTTGTTCCCTTTGTCATCGGTATGTTACTTGCCCGAGATTCGATCGTCGATATCTCAATACCTAGTTCAATCTCGTTACCGGCAAGTCTCTTTACTCGTTCTATAATACATCATCTCGCAACTAACTCATTAGTTGCAATGCTTGCAAGGCTTATGTGATGTGCATTACCGAGAGGGCCCAGAGATACCTCTCCGACAATCGGAGTGACAAATCCTAATCTCGAAATACGCCAACCCAACATGTACCTTTGGAGACACCTGTAGAGCTCCTTTATAATCACCCAGTTATGTTGTGACGTTTGGTAGCACACAAAGTGTTCCTCCGGTAAATGGGAGTTGCATAATCTCATAGTCATAGGAACATGTATAAGTCATGAAGAAAGCAATAGCAACATACTAAACGATCGAGTGCTAAGCTAACGGAATGGGTCAAGTCAATCACATCATTCTCCTAATGATGTGATCCCATTAATCAAGTAATAACTCTTTGTCTATGGTTAGGAAACATAACCATCTTTGATTAACGAGCTAGTCAAGTAGAGGCATACTAGTGACACTCTGTTTGTCTATGTATTCACACATGTATTATGTTTCCGGTTAATACAATTCTAGCATGAATAATAAACATTTATCATGAAATAAGGAAATAAATAATAACTTTATTATTGCCTCTAGGGCATATTTCCTTCAGATCAATCATGTAATCGAGTTAGTTTTGTTAGGGTTTGATCCCTAGTATCCACTATGTTCTGAGATTGATGTTGCTATGACTTTGATATGCTTAATGCTTGTCACTAGGGCCCGAGTGCCATGATTTCAGATCTGAGCCTATTATGTTTTCATCAATATATGAGTGTTCTTGATCCTATCTTGCAAGTCTATAGTCACCTATTATGTGTTATGATCCGTTAACCCCGAAGTGACAATAATCGGGATACTTACCGGTGATGACCGTAGTTTGAGGAGTTCATGTATTCACTATGTGTTAATGCTTTGTTCCGGTACTCTATTAAAATGAGGCCTTAATATCCCTTAGTTTCCGTAAGGACCCCGCTGCCACAGGAGGGTAGGACAAAAGATGTCATGCAAGTTCTTTTCCATAAGCACGTATGACTATATTCGGAATACATGCCTACATTATATCAATGAACTGGAGCTAGTTCTGTGTTACCCTAGGTTATGATTGTTACATGATGAACCGCATCCGACATAATTCTCCATCACTGATCCATTGCCTACGAGCTTTCCATATATTGTTCTTCGCTTATTTACTTTCCCGTTGTTATTGCTATCATCACTACAAAATACCAAAAACATTACTTTTACTATTGTTACCTTTTGTTACCGTTACCAATACTATCATATTACTTTTCTAATAAACACTTTGCTGCAGATATTAAGTTTCCAAGTGTGGTTGAATTGACAACTCAGCTGCTAATACTTGAGAGTATTCTTTGACTCCCCTTGTGTCGAATCAATAAATTTGGGTTGAATACTTTACCCTCGAAAACTGTTGCGATCCCCTATACTTGTGGGTTATCAGCCAATGATGAGTGGGCCAGGGCTACTGACTGGGCGGCTGACGAGGCAGAGCGCCTCGGCACGCACACTGATAAGTGGGACATGGCTAGAATGGCACCAGCAGTGACCATGGCGCACGACTACCGACGAATCTAGCAATTCATGGCGAGTTCGAGCGATTCAATGGTCCTATAGAAAGCTGTGAACGTCGTGAGCATGCTCGTGTGCCCGACATCGACATGTGTGAGCTCTAACTATGGCAGTGAGCTTAGGACACTTCTAAATGCACACGATAGGGGCAATCAAAGGAGGGAAACGATGCGGGTGCTCACTTTGACTGCGTCGGTAGAGAGCTTGTGACTGGATATGGACGGAGGCGGTCAGGGAAGCAATGACTAAAGCGGAGGAAGAAGAGGATGTTCCCGACGATCAGGGGCTCCCTAGTCCTCGTGCTTGCGCCACAAAGTGACGGTGGTCGACGCGGTCCTTGGAGTGAAAGAAGGAAGAATGTGGTGCGGTTAAAGTAGGCGACAATCTTGAGCCCTTCGGGCCAAGGCGACGGCGCGTGGCTAGCTCTTACCTGGCGGCGGCGAGGTGGGGGTTGTTTTTCCCTATTTCTTAAGGGGAATGTCAAATTGTGTGGTTTCACAGTCTTATGAGACAGAAATTTTTGGAAAATGGAGCTGCCGTTTTCACTACTTTGGTCCCTAGCGATATTGTTGCTTAAACTAACATGAAAAGTGGGTTCAATCACTTTAAAGTTCCCTCTCGAGTGTCATCTCATAATGATAATCTCCTTATGGTATAGTAATTTGGCTTAGAATAAGGAACGGTGGTGGCGTTGCCTCTAGGGCTCGGGTTGCTCTTATAAAGCTCCCCGGGGGCCTGGATGGTCGTCTGTTCGAGCTTCGGGAGAGATGAGTGGCGCTGGTGTGGTTTGTAGAGGTGACATCGGTGAGTGGAGGAACAAAAGGCTGGGGAGTGGGTCGCGGCGGCTGTTGGGCTGGAAGTGGTGTGATGGTCCAGGCAATCCTTGCCTCTATCCGCTTTATTCTTTTCTTTTTATCTATTTCGAGAAAAAGAGAAGTAGATAGAAATGAAATGTTCTGGGGTACCAAAACATTTTGGATGTAGCTGAAATTTTTGTGAGGATCATCTAGCTTATACCCGAGCCCCACAAAAATATTGAGAGGTTTAGGGCAAGTTTAGATAACTACTTTGAAAATAAAAGGAATAAATGGCATTTTGGTGGCTTGAACTAGAGGTACAAGCTAGGGTTGTGATAAAATGATGAAACTGTGTTTGGAGCTCCTACATAAATATATAAGTGTGTGCAAAGTTAAGCCTCTATCGGGGGGATTAGTTGTAGGTCTAGCATTATTGCATTTTCTTTTACGGGTCTTTCCTCATTGCTCCTCTCGGTCCTGAATCCTTTCCTACCGCACATGAAACGCTTGGTACGAACCACGTCATTGCTCAACTTTCTCAGCTGACCGACATGTGTTGAAATATATTGCCCACCTCCCTTCATCAGTTCGGACTTTTGGATGAGTTGGTAGGTGCATGAATTCAATATGGTATCAGAGCCAAGAGGTCTTGAGTTCAAGACCCTGCCAACGCAGTATTATTAAAAAATGATTCTGCAGCCTACATCGAACCCACGTCGAAGGAATAAAATAGATTAGACGTGAGGGGAGTGTTGAAATATATTGCCCACCTCCCTCCATCAGTTTGGACTTTTGGATGAGTTGGTCGGTGCAAGCCCCGTCCGCCCGCTTCAGCTCTTCCAACGGCCGGCCGCAAGCGGCTCCACTGCGAGGCATGTGGCGGTGGGGTGGAGTGTCAGCTTTGCGGCATTGAGGGGCACTTGGCATCTCGGTGCCATCATCGGTTTAAACATGACTTCCTTGGCATTGGGAACAATGGGAAGGGTAACGAGAAGCAAGTTGCTCTCGTCACACAGGAGTCTGGGTTCACTCCTTCATATTCTGTGGATCCTGCCTGGTACATGGACACAGGCGCAACGGATCACCTGACGAGCCAGCTTGACAAGTTGGCTACTCGCCAGCCCTACACCGATCATGATCAGGTCCGCACTGCCAATGGATCAGGTATGCCCATCTCACATGTTGGTCAGGCATCTCTTCTTTCACGTACCACTAAAACGTTGCGTCTCCTTGATGTCCTTCGTGTTCCTTCAGTCACACGTAATTTACTCTCAGTTCCTAAATTGACATATGACAACAATGTGTTTGTTGAGTTTCACCCTTTCCATTTTTTTGTTAAGGACCGGGACACGAGGGTCGTTCTACTTAGTGGTCGAGCTCGCGACGGCTTATATGCGCTCGATATACCACGAGCACTTGATGTGCCATGAGTATCTCAAGTTTTCAGTGGTGTTCGGGTGTCGTCGTCACAGTGGCATTCCCGCCTTGGCCATCCTGCCACTCCCATTGTGCGCCATGTGTTGCATCGTCATCGTCTTCCCATTGAGTCTAGTAATAAGGAGTTTCTAGTGTATGATGCCTGTCAACAAGGCAAGAGTCATCAGTTGCCTTTTTCTGTATCGAGTCGTGTTGTTAAGGCTCCTCTCAAATTTGTGTTTTTGGATGTGTGGGGCTATGCCCAAACTTCTGTCGGTGGTCACAACTATTATGTCAGTTTCATCGATGCTTTCAGTCGCTTTACTTGGATTTATCTCATTAAGCACAAATCTGATGTGTTTCATGTCTTTATGCAATTTCAAGCACATGTTGAGCGGTTGCTTAAGCACAAAATCATTCATGTTCAGTCCGACTGGGGGGTGAATACCGTAATCTTAACACCCTCTTTCAGAATCTTGGCATCTCTCACCATGTGTCCTATCCTCGTACACATCAGCAGAACGGTGCAGCTGAGCGCAAGCACCGTCACATAGTTGAAACCGGTCTAACACTTCTTGCACATGCCTCTGCCCCATTTCGGTTCTGGAGTGATGCCTTTGTTACTGCTTGTTTTTTGATAAACAGGATTCCCACACGACTTCTTCACATGAAGTCTCCTCTAGAAGTGTTGCTTCATGAAACTCCAGACTACTCCTTCCTTAAAGTGTTTGGTTGTGCGTGTTGGCCGCATCTCTGTCCGTACAATAAGCATAAACTTGAGTATCGATCCAAAAAATGTGTGTTGGGTACAGTCCTCTCCACAAAGGTTACAAGTGTCTCCACCTTCCAACAAATCGTGTTTACATTTCTCGTGATATTGTGTTCAATGAGACCGTCTTCCCTTTTTCCACGCTCACATCACCCACCGATACTCCCGTCACTGAGTTGCACTCTTTTCCAGTTTTGCTTGATCAATTTGTAGATGCTGCATATTCTCCTCTGTTGTTGCCTAACCATGGTGCAGGGACTGAACGAGGTGCTCGACTTGAACTTCTTGATGATGATGTTGATGCGGCCTCGACTGTGCCAGCTGTCGCCGCGCCGGCTGACCCCGTTGCTACGACGGCTGACTACCCCGACACTGATCATACGTGCATGCCCCATGCACGTGGCCTCCATGGAGCGCCCACGTCGCCTGGTCTAGCGGCCTTGCGGTCGCCTTGGCTGATGGCCCCCGTCGCGACGGACCCCGCGACGCCCACATCGCCTGGGCTGGCGTCCGCGCGGTCGTCCAGGTCGGCTGACCCCGCGGCCCTGACACTTGGGTTGGCGGCCTCACCGGCTGGTGCCTCGGGTTCGTCCTCGTCCCCTGGTCCGTCGTCACCAACCATGCCCGGCCTGTCTTCGCCAACTACTCCAGGCTCGGATACGACAGTGACCGCCTCACCGGCTGCGATCGCTGGCTCGCCTGAAGGTGTGTGTTCCTCGTCGCTGCTGGACAGTGGCTCCCGTGTGGTGGCTGCTCCACCGCCGCCTCCGTCGGCCGTCCTGCGTCCTCATACTCGCAGCAAGAGTGGCATCTTCCAACCGAAGAAGCGCACTGATGACACTGTTGCATGGCTTGCGGCGTGTGTGGCTCATGCTGAAGCCGATCCTACGACTGAACCACGACACTTCCAGGCAGCACTTGGCATTCCTCATTGGCATGTTGCCATGGAGCAGGAGATCCATGCTCTTCAAAGAAACAACACTTGGCGTCTAGTTCCACCTCCATCTGGTGTCAATGTCATTGATTCTAAATGGGTTTTCAAGGTGAAGAAACATGCTGATGGCTCCATTGAGAGGTACAAGGCACGCCTGGTTGCCAAGGAATTCAAACAACGGTATGTCATTGATTATGAAGACACATTCAGTCATGTTATTAAACCAACTACGATTCGTGTTCTTCTTTCCTTGGCTGTTACTCGAGGATGGTCGCTTCGACAACTTGACGTTCAGAATGCCTTTCTTCACGGAGTTCTGAAAGAAGAGGTTTACATGCGTCAGCCATCAGGTTTTGTTGATCCTGCTCGGCCACATCACTTATGTCGCCTTGTCAAGGCTCTCTATGGTCTGAAGCAGGCCCCTCGTGCGTGGCATGCACGTCTTGGCGCTACTCTTCGTGCGCATGGGTTTGTGCCTTCTAAAGCAGACACGTCTCTGTTTAGTCTTCAGCGACCTGAGGTGACTATGTACATTCTGGTCTATGTTGATGATATCATACTTGCCAGTTCGTCCACTGCTGCTACGGATCGGCTTGTGTCCTCTCTTGGTGCTGAGTTTGCTGTTAAGGATCTTGGGAGCCTGCATTATTTTTTGGGTCTGGAGGTACTTCGTTCTGATGGTGGCTTGACTCTTACTCAGAAGAAGTACTCTCAGGATCTCCTACGCCGTGCCGGTATGTTGCAGTGTAAGGCTGCTATGACTCCCATGTCTGCCACAGACAAACTGACAGCTTTTGATGGCGACTTGCTCTCTTTTGTGGATGCCACTGAATACCGCATCATCGTTGGTGGACTGCAATACTTACTCGTCACTCGACCAGATATATCATTTGCAGTTAATCGTGTGTGTCAGTACCTTCACGCACCGCGTGATCCTCATTGGACGGCTGTTAAGCGCATTCTGCGCTATGTTCGACACACTGCTTCATATGGTCTACATCTGCAGCTTGCGGCTTCTGATTTGATCTCAGCCTTCTCTGATGCTGATTGGGCTGGTAGTCCCGATGATAGGCGATCCACGGGGGGACATGTTGTGTTCCTTGGTCCTAATTTGATCGCCTGGCAAGCTCGTAAGCAAGCTACCGTGTCTTGGAGTAGTACTGAAGCTGAGTACAAAGCAGTTGCTAATGACACGGCTGAGATCATATGGGTGCAATCATTGCTTCGAGAGTTGAATGTCTCTCAAGCCCAGCCGCCTGTTCTTTGGTGTGATAACATCGGTGCTACATATCTTTCATCCAATCCGGTATTTCATGCCCGGACGAAACACATCGAAGTCGATTATCATTTTGTGAGAGAACGCGTTGCACAGAAACTACTTTAGATCAAGTTTGTTTCTTCTAGGGATCAGCTTGCTGACATTTTCAGTAAACCCTTGCCCTTACCTTCTTTTGAAGGATGCCGACGCAATCTTAACCTACTGAGTGTTTCAGGACATAGTTAAGATTAAGGGAGGGTGTTAGACTAGGTATATTGTAGATATACGTGTTGTAACACAATACATGTACCTGTACATTCTCTCCTATATATACATAACAGCCGTACCCTAGTTTTGTCTAACAACATGAACTGAAAAACCCACATGAAGTGCATATAACTTGTAAAACTCATCCACGACATCGAGCCCTTCAAACGCCATCCCTACTCCAGGCTTCAATTTCTTGTAAACAGGAATATGAACCACAGTGATCATCGTTATCATGCATAACTCTCTGAACTCAAAAGTGACATGGTAAAAGAAAATTCATTAAACTCCCGAAAGAGGAATGCTGGCTTTGCTTGTTGGCGTGGCGAATTCTCCCTCATTCGTTTTAGTTTGCAACGTCTTCCCTGATTCTCTAGCCGCACTTACATGATTGGTCGTCGAGGCTCTTGACAACAAGTAGGCATGTACAGGATACACAGATATTACAGTAGTAGTCCTTTGTGATGTGTTTACCCGAAAGCTCCATGCAACCGTATAATGGGCAGATGGATTCCGTCGTGGGCAATTGTCCGTGCAGATGCATGCCGTCGTGGTTGTTGGGGACTTGGGATGCAGGTCGCGGCCGTGATTAGAAATTGGGATCGAGGGAGGCGAACGGGAAGCAGGGGATCAAGAGAGTTGTGCTTAGGCTGAGGGGTTATTAGCAAATTATATATAACAGACTAAACTAAGCAAGCGTGTTTTTACAATTTCTTCTTGCTTTTGAGCGGCCCGGCCGAGGAGCCGATGGATACAACTTTTTCTTTAACATCAGTACAGACACAAGAGCTCATATACACGCGCATACACTCACCTCTATAAACCACACACGCACACCCTATCTCTATGAGTACCTCCGAAAGACTGAGCCGCCATATCATCTTGAAATTTACGAAGTCACCATAGGCACCTCGTCGTCGACGGGAACATCGTCGACGAGAACGTCTTCTCCCACTGAATGTGCATCGCCGAAAATTCTGAAATAAATCCAAAAATAAATGCGAGCACCAGAATTTGAACCCTGATGGGCTGGGGATACTACAGTCCCTCTGATCATCCAACCACAGGTTGGTTCACGCCGATGTGCCACACCTAGATGTGCCACGCCCATGGATACAACTATGTGCAATTACAAGATGCATGGGCCACACCTAGCTGGAACCGGCTCCTGGGCACGGCACAGGCACCGTGCCTCCTTACGACGCGAGCAAACGCACAGATACTGAGGCGCCCCTATATCTCGCCTTCAGCGAGTCTGGCTTCTGACTCGCTGAAGGGGCGAGTGGGATGGGGCGGCCCACAAGCGCAGGACGCCACGACCTCTTTTTCTATTTATTTTTATGTTTCTAGTTTTTGTTTTTGCTTTCTTTTTTGTTTTATACTTTAAAACATTCTATATATATATTAAGAAAACTTTACGAAAATATATTTGAAAAATGTTGAACAAGTCTTTCAAAATGTTGAACAAGCATTCGGAAAATGTTGAACGTGTATAATTTTTTTTTATAATGTATTAAAAATGATGAATTTTTTTATCATGTATAAGTGTTAATCAAGCATTTGAAAAAATGTTGAACAAGTATTTGAAAAAATGTTTATTAAGGATTTGGGAAATGTTAAATTTGTATAAAAAATGTTGACCATGTAATAAAAATGTGAACTTTTTTATCATGTATATAAAAATGTTAATCAAGCATTTCAAAAAAATGTTGAACAATTGTTTCAAAAATGTTAATAAAGCATTTGAAAAAAATGTTAAATGTGTATAGAAAAGATGTTGAGCATGTATTCAAATTATTTTAATCTTTTTATTGAATAAAATTAATCAAGAACTAAAAAATGTTAATATTTTATAGAAAAAATGTTGACCATGTATTCAAAAAATGGTATTCTTGTATTTGAAATTTTTTAATCAAGCATTTAAAAATGTTTAAAATGTGTATAAAAAATGTTGACCATATATTAAGTGCTAAACTGGTGTTGAAAAAATGTTAAACGTGTATTAGAAAAATATTGTTGACATATACAAATAATGTAGAATGAAAATCGAAAAGCAAAGAAAACCATAAAAATGAAAAATGAAAAAGAAACAAATTGCCAAAGAAAAAAGAAAATGAAAAATAAAACCGAAGAAACAAATAAAAGAAGAATGAAAAAAACGGAGAAGAAAAAAGAAAAGAAATAAAAGAAAACGAACAAAGAAAAAAACATGGAAAAAACAGAGAAGAAACAGTGAAAACCTTCTACTTGTTTGGACTTAAGTTGACTCGCCTTACTATTCTGTCAGCACCTAAGGCATAGCCTGGTCGCTAGTCGCGCTATCTCTAAACCTGGGTTTGAATCCTTTCAAGACGCTTAATGCGAGATATAGCTCTCACGTAGATGTGGTTCCTTATGATCCCTTGCGAACGCATTAATATGGGCCAGGAAAGCCCATCTACCAAGCCGTTGCCTAGCCGCTCACACCTGCCTGTGCGTAGTTCACAACAAAAAGAAAACTTGCCTGTGAGTTTGTTGAAGAACTTGTCTAAACTGAACCTGCTACAAAACTGAAGAACTGAAGAACCACGCGGCAATACACAAACTGAAATTTAAACAAGCAAACTATGCAGGTTATAACCAAGTGAATTCCACTCAACAGTCTTAATCAACTGCTGGTCTGACATTGACAAATTCAAGAGCTGCTCAAAAGTTAAAATACTAGAATTTCAACATGTTTTTTCCCTGGGGCAGATTTAACTAATTAGACCAGCAGCAGCACCCATCTATTCTTTAGCATTCAGCACTTCTCAAGTCCTCCGATGATAAAATGGATCTTCAAGTCTACAAATGACAAAAGGGGTCTGATAGAAGCATATCATTTGCGTACAGGTGTTCGACACTAGAATCCTGCATCGTTAAAGGATTGCTCACATTAGAAGAACATCAATTTTGCTGAAACCGTTAGTCAAACACGATAGTACATGGGATGAAGCAAATCATCAATAGTTCAGTGTAACCCTTAATACACCCATAACCGTGAAAATCATTCTCAATGCTCCCAAGATCTTTCTCTGTCAATGAATTCGTCTCACCTTTCTGTTGCTGGGAACCCATATGCAAGTCATGTGCATTGGTGCTTTTGGTAGATTGTTTCCTTCTTTTGTTGGTTTTTTTCTTGATTCCATTCAGTTGCTGCTACATGTGAAAGGTGAACAAAGTAAAAGACTATACTTGAATGGACAAGAAAGTAAATATCTTCTAGCATACAAAAGACACATTGTAGGAAATACTTGTCTCTTTAACTTTGGTTGGTCTTTTCCGCCCTTTCATCTGTTGACGAATCTCATTCTCCGGTTGCTAGAAACAAAATGAACATAGAGATTCAATCATACAAATAGACTATATTTTAAAGGTCAACAAAGTAATTGTTTTCAGCATATAAATAACATGTTGTAGGTAATTCTTGAGCCCCGCTTCGGTAGACCCCCCTCACAAAACGTGTAAAGGGTAATATAGACCTTTGTCAAATCGTATCTGGTTTCGTATGTATGATGGGTAACCCGTCCGTACATACGTCATCCAAGTACCCCTCCCGCCTGGGCCGGCCCACTAACACCCTTTTGTTCTCTTCTATTGAAGTTCAAAAAAAATACGCAAACACATACCTTCGAACTCGAGACGTGCTAACCAACAGACCGAAAGTGCTCCACACACGACAGTGTTGGGACGATAACTGCACGACCGAGGGATCCAGCGGCCGCTGCTGGGCTGTGCTCGAGATTCTTCGGCTGGATTTAATCACCGTGCACGAGTCGTCCATACTTTATCGTCCCCATAGCACTACTCCCAACATACCACCTTAATTCTTGTGATTAACTCTTGTGATCATTATGCGAATCAACCTGTGGTTGAGTTGGTTAGGTGGACAGTGGTATCCCCATCCCACCAGGGTTCAAATCCTGGTGCTCGCATTTTTCCTGGATTTATTTCAGGATTTCCGGCGATGCGCTTTCAGTGGGAGGAGACGTTCCCGTCGATGACGAGGCGCCTATGGTGGCTTCGTAAATCTCAAGATGATATGCCGGCTCAGTCTCTCGGAGGTGCTCATAGGGGTAGGGTGTGCGTGTGTGCGTTCATAGGGATGAGTGTATGCGCGTGTATATGAGCGCTTGTGTCTGTACTGATGCTCAAAAAAAAAAACTCTTGTGATCATTATGATATGAAAAGTGCCCATCGGACTATAGAGGTCCAATATTTTAATATGGCCCATACATGGTTTGTTGGTTTGGATCCTCGATCCTTAATTCATTGCTCTAGTTAATCGTTCCGCTAAACACGTCCGCTACATATGTACCCTCTCGTTGCTTTCTAATTTAGTGCTTCCTGATTGAACGTACGCACCAACATATGGTAGATTTATAGTACTTGGAAAAAAGATTTATAGTACTTGACCATTAGCCAGAAATTGCTTCCCATAAATCACGCCAAATTTCCTTATAAAAAAATCTAGTAAGTTGTGATTTGCTTCACACATACAAATATAAGAGAACAATTATTATTCGAGGGACGTGGAGTAGCTGCTCCTAAGCTCAAATGCACCCCCTGATGAACGGTAAATCAAAAAAATACTAAAAAAGTTATGAATTTTCTTTGTAAACTCTGACAAATGCTCTATATGCTTGCCATAGTTCAGCACAAAATGACATTCGTGGAAACCATGACAAAAAGCAAACAAAATTAATGCTCCAAAAATGCTAGTTTTATAAACATTTTGAAGTACTTTTTTTTTGCCACAACTTCCACAAATGTCATTTTGTGCTCAATTTTTGCAGGCATGCAAAAATTTGTCAAAGTTTACTGATTTTTTTATTTTGTTTACTATTTTTTTTTAGTTTTACAGTTCACAAGGGTGCATTTGATCTCGGGATTAGAATAGGAATTTCGTTATTCGAGATGCATTTTGTACAGCCCAACAAGATTAAGTGGCATGGAAGTATTATTCTTTATCAGTAGAAGCATCCTTTTTATGGTGTGATGAGAGTATATTTATTCCATATTTATCGACCTTATTGATGGAAATATTTTTTGCCTCGATAGGAGCATTATTTCTATGCTCTATGGTAGCATTTCAATGAATTGTAAGTATATTCTGATGTACCAAAAACAATATTTCTGTTTGCTGGAAACATTTGCTTTTTGCAAAATAAATTGTACTGAAGCAAAACAAGAATATACACATACACAAATTTAATTGGGGTTTTGACAAGTTTTGCATTTTCTGGTGAAAAAAGGCCGATGAATGGCTGGATGTGTGGCAACTTGCATCGGTGTCTAGCATGAATTCCTACCATTGGCATGTCCACCTATTTGAAAAAAGTTGAGGTCATTTCAAAGATGTCGAAAAATAGACCATGTTGAACGAAGGGCCTTCGCATAGGTCAGAAAGCTCCATCTGAGAGCACGTTGTTTCTCGACATCCTTTAAATGGCTTCATTTTTTCATGGCATTATATGACCAATTTAAGCCACTATACCAAGTTGTTTTATTTTCCGATAAGTTTTTCATTTCTTGAAGTTTTTCCGGTGAAAAAATGTCGATAAATTGCTAGAATTGTCGCAACTTGCATCGGTGTCGAAAATTGTTCAATCCCGACATGATGCCTACAATGGGCATTTGCACCTGCTAAGTAGAGATCATTTCAATGATGTCCAAAAATACACCATGTTGAATGAAGGATGTTCAGGTTGGCCAGAAGTCTCCGTCTGAGAGCACATTGTTTCTCGACATCCTTGAAATGGCCTTGCTACCTCTTGAGCACAGCGTGTTGGATTTCCCCGAAGAGGAAGGGATGATGCAGCAAAGTAGCGTAAGTATTTCCCTCAGTTTTTGAGAACCAAGGTATCAATCCAGTAGGAGGCTATGCTCGAGTCCCTCGTACCTACACAAAAACAATAGCTCAACGCAACCAACGCGCTTCGGGGTTGTCAATCCCTTCACAGTCACTTACGAAAGTGAGATCTAGTAGAGATGATAAATAATATTTTTGGTATAGAGATGCAAAGTAAAAGGTAAAAGCAAAGTAAAAGCAAAGCAATAATAAAATGATGGAGATTGATATAATGAGAAAGAGACCCGGGGGCCATAGGTTTCACTAGTGGCTTCTCTCAAGAACATAAGTATTCTACGGTGGGTGAACAAATTACTGTTGAGCAATTGACAGAATTAAGCATAGTTATGAGAATATCTAGGTACGATCATGTATATAGGCATCACGTCCGAGGCAAGTAGACCAAAACGATTCTGCATCTACTACTATTACTCCACTCATCGACCGCTATCTAGCATGCATCTAGAGTATTAAGTTAAAAACAGAGTAACGCCTTAAGCAAGATGACATGATGTAGAGGGATAGTTTCATGCAATATGATAAAACCCCATCTTGTTATCCTCGATGGCAACAATACAATACGTGCCTTGCTGCCCCTTCTGTCACTAGGAAAGGACACTGCAAGATCGAACCCAAAGCTAAGCACTTCTCCCATGGCAAGAAAAACCAATCTAGTTGGCCAAACCAAACTGATAATTCGAAGAGACTTGCAAAGATAACCAATCATACATAAAAGAATTCAGAGAAGATTCAAATATTATTCATAGATAGACTGGATCATAAACCCACAATTCATCGATCTTAACAAACACACCGCAAAAAGAAGATTACATCGAATAGATCTCCACGAGAGAGGGAGAGAACATTGTATTGAGATCCAAAAAGAGAGAAGAAGCCATCTAACTACTAACTATGGACCCGTAGGTCTGAAGTAAACTACTCACACTTCATCGGAGGGGCTTGAATGATGATGTAGAAGCACTCCGTGATCGATGCCCCCTCCGGCGGAGCTTCGGAACAGGCCCCAAGATGGGATCTCGTGGATACAAAAAGTTGCGATGGTGAAATTAGGTTTTTGGCTTCGTCCCCGATCGTTTGGGGGTACGTGGATATATATAGGAGGAAGAAGTACGTCGGTGGAGCTTCGAGGGGCCCATGAGGCAGGGGGCGCGCCCTAGGGGGGCGCGCCCTCCACCCTCGTGACCACCTCGTGGCTTTCTTGATGGAGGGTCCAAGTCTCCTAGATCTTATCTAATGAGAAAATCACGTTTCCGAAGGTTTCATTCCGTTTGGACTCCGTTTGATATTCCTATTCTCCGAAACCCTAAAACAGGCAAAAAAACAGCAATTCTGGGCTGGGCCTCCGGTTAATAGGTTAGTCCCAAAAATAATATAAAAGTGGATAATAAAGCCCAATAATGTCCAAAACAGTAGATAATATAGCATGGAGTAATCAAAAATTATAGATACGTTGGAGACGTATCAAGCATCCCCAGGCTTAATTCCTGCTCGTCCTCGAGTAGGTAAATGATAAAAACAGATTTTTTGATGCGGGGTGCTACTTGGCATAATTTTAATGTAATTCTTCTTAATTGTGGTATGAATATCCAGATCCAAAAGATTCAAGACAAAAGTTCATATTGACATAAAAATGATAATACTTCAAGCATACTAACTAAGCAATTATGTCTTCTCAAAATAACATGGCCAAAGAAAGTTCATCCCTACAAAATCATATAGTTTAGTCATGTTTCATTTTCGTCACACAAGAATGCTCTCATCATGCACAACCCCGATGACAAGCCAAGCAATTGTTTCATACTTTAGTAATCTCAAACCTATAAACTTTCACGCAATATATGAGCGCGAGCCATGGACATAGCACTATGGGTGGAATAGAATATAATGAGGGGGTTATGTGGAGAAGACAAAAAGGAGAAAGTCTCATATCAACGAGGCTAATCAATGGGATATAGAGATGCCCACCGATTGATGTTAATGCAAGGAGTAGTGATTGCCATGCAACGGATGCACTAGAGCTATAAATGTATGAAAGCTCAACAAAAGAAAATAGTGGGTGTGCATCCAACTTGCTTGCTCACGAAGACCTAGGGCACTTGAGGAGGCACATTGTTGGAATATACAAGCCAAGTTCTATAATGAAAAATTCCCACTAGTGTATGAAAGTGATAATATGAGAGACTCTCTACTATGAAGATCATGGTGCTACTTTGAAGCACAAGTATGGTAAAAGGATAGTAACATTGTCCCTTCTCTCTTTTTCTCTCATTTTTTGGGCCTTCTTTTTTTTATGGCCTTTTTTTGGGCCTTCTCTTTTTTTAATGGCCTTTCTCTTTTTTTATTCCTCACTTGGGACAATGCTCTAATAATGATGATCATCAAACTTCTATTTATTTACAACTCAATGATTACAACTCGATACTAGAACAAAGATGACTCTATATGAATGCCTCCGGCGGTGTACCAGGATATGCAATGAACCAAGAGTGACATATATGAAAGAATTATGAACGGTGGCTTTGCCACAAGGGCACCGCTAGGCGCCGGCGCACCGGCCGAAACTTTCGGCCGGTCCAGCCATAGCCGCTCGATGCGAGCCGCGTGGCGGTTGGATCTGGAGCCAAAAAAAATAAAAATCGCCCCAGCTTCTTCTTCCTCGGGCCCGTGGCGCATCTCCGGCGAGATCCCCTGCGGCTCGCAGCACGGCGCATCTCCGGCGAGATCCCCCGCGGCTCGCAGCACCGCGCAGCTCCGGCAAAGGCCCCCACGGCTCATCTCCGGCGAGGCCCAGCTCCAGCAAGGCCCCCGCGGCGCATCTCCGCGCGAGGCCCAGCTCCAGCAACGCCCCCGCGGCGCATCTCCGGCGAGGCCCCCCGCGGCTCGCGGAGCCTCACGTCGTCGGCCGCTACCCCTGCTTGCCGCCGGCGAAGCAAACACGACCCACCTTCACCGCCGCCGGTGAAGCAAAAAAAATGCCGGTTCCAGCAAAATCGAAAGACGGTGGTAGCAATTTTTAGGCTGGTTCAGCAAAAGTCAAAAAAAAAACTTGGGGTGGTAGCGAAAACTTCTGATGCTTCCAACAAGACTCTGGTAGTAGCAAATGGCGTCTCCGGTAGTAGCAAAAATCCGAGACGGTTGCAGCAAAGAAAAGCCGTCGCCGCCGTCCAACACCGCCGTGGGTGGATGTAGCAAAAATGGTCTTCGGTTCCAGCAAAATGAAAATACGGTTGTAGCAAAAATTATCTTCGGTTCCAGCAAATCAAAGTATGGTTGTAACAAAAATCGACTGAAAGAAAACATGCGATGTCATGGAGATGGATGTAGCAAAAAAACCACAAAACAACGGTAGTAACAAAAACTCAAAACAAATGTAGCAAAATGGTTCGCCGGTTCCAGCAAAAATCACCACGGGAGCAGATTTTGGGGTGAGTGGGTGGTAGCAAAAACATGGACCAGTTCCAGCAAAAAAGAAACATGGTTGTAGCAAAAATCTTGCTGTGGCGGCCATGAAGAGGAGCAGGAGCACAAATCAGCTGCGGGCGGCCATGGCAACAAGCGCTAGTTGCAGCACCGTCACGGTTGCAGCCCCGCTCAGCTCCGGCCACCAAAAAGACGAACGCCGTGGCATCTACACCGCACCGGTCGCCGGTGCTTCACCACCAAAATTTCGCATCTCCGTGTTGGGTCGCCTCTGTGCAGCAGCAAGAAGCGGAAGTGGATGGGGAAAAGCAGAATGAGTGGTGGAGAATGGAAGAGGCAACGCGAGGAAAGGGATAACGCTGCGGTCAAAGCGGTGTGTGGACCCGGCCAGCACGTGGACATGCGGCTGCGAAGGGAACACGAGCGTCCGCGCATCAGTCGACGCGCATGTGACCGGCCCAACGCTTGGGCCGGCGCGCCGGCCACAAACACTTCCCTTGCCACAAATACTATGTCAACTACATGATCATGCTAAGCAATATGACAATGATGAATGTATCATGATGAACGGAATGATGGAAAGTTGCATGACAATATATCTCGAAATGGCTATGCAAATGCCATAATATGTAGGTATGGTGGCTGTTTTGAGGAAGATATAAGGAGGTTTATGTGTGAAAGAGCGTATCATATCACAAGGTTTGGATGCACCGGCGAAGTTTGCGCCAACTCTCAATGTGAGAAAGGGCAATGCACGGTACCGAAGAGGCTAGCAAGGATGGAAGGGTGAGAGTGCGTATAATCCATGGAGTCAACATTAGTCATAAAGAACTCACATACTTATTGCAAAAATCTACAAGTCATCAAAAACCTCGGCACTACGCGCATGCTCCTAGGGGGATAGATTGGTAGGAAAAGACCATCGCTCGTCTCCGACCGCCACTCATAAGGAAGACAATCAAATAACACCTCATGTTTCAAATTTGTTGCATAACATTTACCATACGTGCATGCTACAGGACTTGCAAACTTCAACACAAGTATTTCTCAATTTCACAACTACTCAACTAGCATGACTTTGATATTATTACCTCCATTCTCAAAACAATCATCAAGCATCAAACTTTTCTTAGTATTCAACACACTCATACGAAAGTTTTATTATTAATCTTGCATACCAAGCATATTAGGATTTTAAGCAAATTACCATGCTATTAAGACTCTCAAAATAATCTAAGTGAAGCATGAGAGATCAATAGTTTCTATAAAACAAATCCACCACCGTGCTCTAAAAGATATAAGTGAAGCACTAGAGCAAAACTATAAAGCTCAAAAGATATAATTGAAGCACATAGAGTGTTCTATCAAATTCCAAATCATGTATGGCTCTCTCAAAAGGTGTGTACAGCAAGGATGATTGTGGTAGACTAACAAGCAAAGACTCAAATCATAAAAGACGCTCCAAGCAAAACACATATCATGTGGTGAATAAAAATATAGCTCCAAGTAAAGTTACCGATAGAAGTTGACGAAAGAGGGGATGTCTTCCGGGGCATCCCCAAGCTTTGGCTTTTAGGTGTCCTTAGATTATCTTGGGGGTGCCATGGGCATCCCCAAGCTTAGGCTCTTGCCACTCCTCGTTCCATAATCCATCAAATCTTTACCCAAAACTTGAAAACTTCACAACACAAAACTTAAAGTAGAAAATCTCGTGAGCTCCGTTAGCGAAAGAAAACAAAAGACAACTTCAAGGTACTGTAATGAACTCATTCTTTATTTATATTGGTGTTATACCTACTGTAGTCCAACTTCTCTATGGATTATAAACTATTTTACTAGCCATAGATTCATCAAAATAAGCAAACAACACACAAAAAACAGAATCTGTCAAAAACAGAACAATCTGTAGTAATCTGAAGCTAGCGCAAGATCTGGAACCCCAAAATTGCTGGACGTGAGTAATTTATCTATTAATCATCTTCAAAAAGAATTAACTAAATAGCACTTTCCAAATAAAAATGACAGCAGTTCTCGTGAGCGCTAAAGGGTCTGTTTTTTTACAGCAAGTTCAACAAGACTTTCCCCAAGTCTTCCCAACGGTTCTACTTGGCACAAACACTAATTAAACACAAAAAACACAACCAAAATAGAGGCTAAATAATTTATTTATTACTAAAAAGGAGCAAAAATCAAGGAATAAAAATAAAATTGGGTTGCCTTCCAACAAGCGCTATCGTTTAACGCCCCTAGCTAGGCATAACAAGCAAGAATAGATCTAGGTATTGCCATCTTTGGTAGGCAATCCATAAGTGGCTCTCATGATAGATTCATATGGTAATTTTATTTTCTTTCTAGGAAAGTGTTCCATGCCCTTTTTTAATGGAAATTAGAATCTAATATTCCCTTCCTTCATATCAATAATTGCACCAACCGTTCTAAGGAAAGGTCTACCAAGAATAATAGGGCAAGAAGGATTGCAATCTATATCAAGAACGATAAAATCTACGGGCACATAATTCCTATTTGCAACAATAAGAACATCATTAATTCTTCCCATAGGTTTCTTAATAGTGGAATCCGCAAGATGCAAGTTTAGAGGGCAATCATCAAAATCACGGAAATCTAGCAAATCACACAAAGTTTTGGGAATAGTAGAGACACTAGCAGCCAAATCACACACAGCATAAAACTCATAATTTTTAATTTTAATTTTAATAGTAGGTTCCCACTCATCATAAAGTTTTCTAGGGATAGAAACTTCCAACTCAAGTTTTTCTTCATAAGATTGCATCAAGGCATCAACGATATGTTTTGTAAACGCTTTATTTTGACTATAAGTGTGGGAAGATTTTAACACGGATTGCAACAAGGAAATACAATCAATTAAAGAGCAATTTTCATAATTAAATTCCTTGAAATCCAATATAGTGGGTTTAGCAATATCTAGGGTTTTAATTTCTTCAATCCCACTTTTATCAAATTTAGCATCAAGATCAAAAGATTCAGAATTATTGGAACGCCTTCTAGGTAAAGGTGGATCATATTCGGTCCCATCATTATCAAGATTCATATTGCAAAACAAAGATTTAATAGGGGACACATCAATAACTTTTAGATCTTCATCATTATTTTCATAGGAACTAGAAGAACACGCTTTTATAAAGGCATCTTTTAGGTTTTCTCCTAACCTTTGTTTAAAGTGAAAGATTTCAAACTCAGGGGTCAACCGAGAAGATAAGGGACTAGCATAACGACAAGCAAACAAACTAACACACAAGCAAACAAAAAGCAAACGGGCAAAAGAGGCAAATAGAGAGGGACGATAGAGAGAGAGAGAGAGGGCGAATAAAACGGCAAGGGTGAAGTGGGGGAGAGGAAAACGAGAGGAAAATGGCAAATAATGTAATGCAGGGGATAGGGATTGTGATGGGTACTTGGTATGTTGACTTTTGCGCAGACTCCCCGGCAACGGCGCCAGAAATGGCTCGTTGTCGGGAGTCAAATCTTGACTTGCGCGAACCTCCCCGGCAACGGCGCCAGAAATTCTTCTTGCTACCTCTTGAGCACAGCGTTGGATTTCCCCGAAGAGGAAGGGATGATGCAGCAAAGTAGCGTAAGTATTTCCCTCAGTTTTTGAGAACCAAGGTATCAATCCAGTAGGAGGCTACGCTCGAGTCCCTCATACCTACACAAAAACAATAGCTCAATGCAACCAACGCGCTTAGGGGTTGTCAATCCCTTCACGGTCACTTACGAAAGTGAGATCAGATAGAGATGATAAATAATATTTTTTGTATTTTTGGTATAGAGATGCAAAGTAAAAAGTAAAAGCAAAGTAAAAGCAAAGCAATAATAAAATGATGGAGATTGATATAATGAGAAAGAGACACGGGGGCCATAGGTTTCACTAGTGGCTTCTCTCAAGAACATAAGTATTCTACGGTGGGTGAACAAATTACTGTTGAGCAATTGACAGAATTGAGCATAGTTATGAGAATATCTAGGTATGATCATGTATATAGGCATCACGTCCGAGGCAAGTAGACCGAAACGATTCTGCATCTACTACTATTACTCCACTCATCGACCGCTATCCAGCATGCATCTAGAGTATTAAGTTAAAAACAGAGTAACGCCTTAAGCAAGATGACATGATGTAGAGGGATAGTTTCATGCAATATGATAAAACCCCATCTTGTTATCCTCGATGGCAACAATACAATACGTGCCTTGTTGCCCCTTCTGTCACTGGGAAAGGACACCGCAAGATCGAACCCAAAGCTAAGCACTTCTCCCATGGCAAGAGAAACCAATCTAGTACGCCAAACCAAACTGATAATTCGAAGAGACTTGCAAAGATAACCAATCATACATAAAAGAATTCAGAGAAGATTCAAATATTATTCATAGATAGACTGGATCATAAACCCACAATTCATCGGAATCAACAAACACACCGCAAAAAGAAGATTACATCGAATAGATCTCCACGAGAGAGGGGGAACATTGTATTGAGATCCAAAAAGAGAGAAGAAGCCATCTAGCTACTAACTATGGACCCGTAGGTCTGAAGTAAACTACTCACACTTCATCAGAGGGGCTTGGATGATGATGTAGAAGCCCTCCGTGATCGATGCCCCCTCCGGCGGAGCTCCGGAATAGGCCCCAAGACGGGATCTCGTGGATACAGAAAGTTGCGGCGGTGGAATTAGGTTTTTGGCTCCGTCCCCGATCGTTTGGGGGTACGTGGATATATATAGGAGGAAGAAGTACATCGATGGAGCTTCGAGGGGCCCACGAGGCAGGGGCGCGCCCTAGGGGGGCGCCCTCCACCCTCGTGACCACCTCGTGGCTTTCTTGATGGAGGGTCCAAGTCTCCTGGATCTTATCTGATGAGAAAATCACGTTTCCGAAGGTTTCATTCCGTTTGGACTCCGTTTGATATTCCTTTTCTTCGAAACCCTAAAACAGGCAAAAAACAGCAATTCTGGGTTGGGCCTCCGGTTAATAGGTTAGTCCCAAAAATAATATAAAAGTGGATAATAAAGCCCAATAATGTCCAAAACAGTAAATAATATAGCATGGAGCAATTAAAAATTATAGATACGTTGGAGACGTATCATGCCTCACTTTTTTTCATGCCCTTTTATGACCAATTCAAGGCAGCATGCCAAGTTGTTTGAGTTTTTTTTAACAAGTTTTGCATTTTATGGAGTTTTTCCAGTGAAAAAAGGCCGATAAATGGCCGGACGTGTCACAAATTGCATATGGTGTCGGAAATCTTTCAAACCTGACATGGATTCCTAGCATGGGCATGCCCACCGGCTTGCAAAAGTTAAGGTAATTTCAAGAATGTTCAAAAATAGACCATGTTGAATGGAGGATGTTCGAGTGCCAGAAAGCTCTGTGTGAGAGCAGGTTGTTTCTTGACATCCTTGAAATGGTTCTTTTTTTGTTCGTACCTTTGTATGACCAATTCAAGGCATCATGCCAAGTTGTTTGGATTTTTAATAATTTTTGCATTTTCTGAAGTTTTGGGGTGAAAAAAGGCTAATAAATAGTCAGATATGTCACAACTTGCATACAGTGTTGGAAATAGTTCAAACATTGCCTGGATTCCTTTCATGGGCATACCCACTTTGCTGCAAAAGTTGGGTTCATTTCAAGGATGTACAAAACAAGACCTTGTTTAATAGAGGGTGCTCAGGTAGGCAAGAAGGCTCCATGTGAGAACACATTATTTCTTGACATCTTTGAAATGGCCCCATTTTTTCCATGGCCTTGTATGAACACATCAAGATACCATGCCAAGTTGTTTGCGCTTTTGACAAATTTTTTGCATTTTCCGAAGTTTTCCCGGTGAAAAAGGTCCGACCTTGAAAAATGGCTCGATGTGTCACAACGTACATATGGTGTCAGAATTCGTTCAAACTAGGCACATATGCCTAACATGGGCATGTTCACCAGCTTGCAAAAGTTGAGGTCAGTCTTGAGATTTCCAAAAATACAATGTTTAACGAACGGTGTTGATCAGGTAGGCGAGAAGGGTCCGTTTGGGAGCACCTCATTTCTCGACATCTCTTAAATGGCCTCATTTTTTTTCATGGCCTTGTATGGCCAATTCAAAGAACCATGCCAAAGTGTTTAGGTATTCAACAAGTTTTGCATTTTCTACATTTTTCTCCTTATAAAAGTTGATAAATGGCCGGACATGTCACAACTTGCATATGATGTAGAACATCGTTCAAACCGGGCAGGGATTCCTACCATGAGCATGCCCACTTGCTTGCAAAAGTTAGGGTCATTTGAAGGATGTCCAAAAAATAGATCATATGCAATGGATGGTGTTCTGGTAGGCATTTGAAAGCACGTTGATTTCCGACATCCATCAAATGACAATCTAGAATATTTTTTATACTTGTAAACAATATTTGGAAAAAAGAACATTTTTTGGTTTTCAAACAATATTTCAAATATTTAAACATGTTTAAAAAAGAAATATTAAAGTTCAAAAAAGAAAGAGACATGAATAAACGAAAAAATAGAAATTGTCGTTGTTTCGCATTATATGAACATGAAGTGAATATCATAAGCATATATGGAAGCAGTGTGACCAAAGCAAGATTATGAATATTAGGGAAGCATATTTTGTATCAAATTGACTCACTTTAGATCGAAGCACAGTTCAGTGGCGTCAGAAGTAACAAGGTCGAGTAACACCAGAAGTAAAATATGCTTCTTGATGGAAAATAATAGAAAATTGATACAACAGTTTGTTTCTGAACAAATAGTTACATTAGACATAAAAGTTTATTCAATGGTAGCAGTTGAGTTGGTTAGGTGGACAGTGGTATCCCCAGCCCACCAGGGTTCAAATCCTGGTGCTCGCATTATTCCTGGATTTATTTCAGGATTTCCGGCGATGCGCTTTCAGTGGGAGGAGACGTTCCCGTCGATGACGAGGCGCCTATGGTGGCTTCGTAAATCTCAAGATGATATGCCGGCTCAGTCTCTCGGAGGTGCTCATAGGGGTAGGGTGTGCGTGTGTGCGTTCATAGGGATGAGTGTATGCGCGTGTATATGAGCGCTTGTGTCTGTACTGATGCTCAAAAAAAACATGTATGGGGAGCTAACTTTAGAAGGAAAGAAACAAAAGTCTATCCAGTACAAAATAAGAGAATATGTCGTAGCTTGATTTGTGGGTCTGATTAGTTTGAGAAACAGAATGACAAGGAAAGCAAGCTGGACCCACGTTCCATTCCAACTAACCGATTTTTGGGATCAATTAATCTATCTATATCTATACCAATATAAAAAAACTCAAATGGGTAGATCCAAACCATCTCAACCGCCAAATCATGTTATCTAGCGGTTCAAATCGCTCCAATGTTATGCACCAAACACGTTTAACGCTCTAATTACCCATCATTGCCATTGGTTATAAACACGTTCTGACTCAACGCTATCCTTTGAAATCTGTCATGTAATTAATATCCTACCATTCCCGTGAAAAAGTAATTGATATTTTATCAAATACCAACATGCAACAGATATATCTTACCTAATATAACGTGCAATTAATATCTTACCTTGCATGTACATTATTACTAGTTCTAGGAAGCAGATAAACGGGACCAATTAATTCCTTGATGCAGATTCAAAGGAAACTACCTGAAGAAAGACCCGGCCAGGTCTGATGCAACGCTACCTGAACCATAGCGGTGCCTTATATATTTCGTGCTTCTTAACATCATGAGTGGTAGTGTAGCTGAGTGGTAAGAAGCCTAATTAGTAGGACGAGGTTAGGAGTTCAATTCCTTGTGCATGCTTTCTCTCATTTTCTCGTGATTTTTATATCACGCTTTTAATAGTATAAGTGGCCTTGCTCTTGCTGGGCTGGCCCAGTCGCATATAGGGCACGCACAGGAGGTCTCTATACAGATGTACTTTCGAAAAGGACCATCATATCCTTTATTATCAAAGGGTATAGGATAATCTCGGTCGTCGATGTGTTTATGGGGGTTAGGTGGTCTTGTCTTCCATTTTTTGTGTTGCCTGTCCATAAAAGTTGTATTTCTCTCATTTTCTCAGGATTCTTATATCACGCTTTTAATAGTATAAGTGGCCTTGCCCCTGGTGGGCTGGCCCAGTCGTATGTAGGGCACGCACAGGAGGTCTCTACACAGGTATACTTTCGAAAAGGACCATCCTATCCTTTATTATGAAAGGGTATAGGATAATCTCGGTCGTCGATGTGTTTATGGGGGTTAGGTGGTCTTGTCTTCCATTTCCTGCGTTGCCTGTCCATAAAAGTTGTATTTCGCTTCGAACCTTTTTTCTGTGGAGATTTTTCCTTTAGGCGTGCAACACTTAAATCTTGATTTGATTCTTGGGGTATCACTTGGGTATCACATTCCTCGACAAGGTGACCTTCTCGTTCCTTTTTCAATTGCTCTTCAACTTCCTTAGTGAGGATATCAAGTGCATTATCAAGTAAAATACGACATGGCTAGGAGCTTACTGCTTGAGAGGCCAAGTTGACAAATTTGTGTGTGAGAAATTTGCAGCTAATAATGGCATCCAACATTGGATTCTCAACAACATTCTCTTCCACTTCTATCTTGGATAGTTCCACACTGTGCACCTAGCTAGAGTCCAACGCTTTTCAAGTATAATGTGGTGGCGGTAATTTAATGTTTATCAAATCGAAAACCCTTAGAGCATGGGCACATAGTAATCCAATTCTCTCAAATTGCCCGCAACTACATGTGGCTATTTGTTCCAACGGATTACCAACAATCGTGCGCTCATCTTCAAAAAATTAATCTCTGCAAGTACTTTACTGTTGGCTGCTATAGATCTCACATGCTCTATTTGAAAACTTTCAAATATGCCAGGAGTGTATACATCGCTTGCTTGGACTCACATCGGTGTAGTTATTTTGATTCTAGGTAGTTTCTCTTTTTCTCGTACTCCGAATCCAACTCGTTGTCTCGTTTCCCTTGCACAACCCTTTCAAAATGCTTGAAAAAACGAACAAGGCCAGGGTCTGATTTCAGGTGGAGTTTCAAGTCATTGTTTAGGCTCTCACTTAGTTGTGTGCTTCACATCCCTAAGGTGAAAGCATCCCTCATATAACATTCAGCCCACTTTTCTATTACTATATACTCTACCTTATTTCCTAGGATGCAGATAGCCTCCACAAATGTTTCCTTGTCCTCATACCCGAACACACAAGCACTGAAATCCTTAATAAGAGTTTATATTCTTTAGTGCAATGAGCAGACAAATGTTTGATGGCATTGGCTCCTTCATTGTCCTCCTCACCAGTCTTGTTCAAATTTGTACTGCTCTGGTTTTCCATCGGATGAGCAATGAAGTAGGAGCGCAGCGCCGGCTCGTCGCCACCGTTGTCAGAGAAGAGGCTGGTCAAGGGAATGTGACGAGGGAAGTTCCTGTGACGGGCCCCAGAGGGAGAAGCACGGAGAGCGTTCGGACGGAGCTGCCGGTGCGCGCTCACCATGCTCTCTTCTGTGTTTTGGCGCTAGAAGACGATACAGAGGCGAATTTTGGCGCAAGAATGGCTGGGTAGATGGGTTGGGCGAGGAACTCCGCTGTTGGGTGAATGGGCCTGGATATTTTTCTGGCCCAGTGCGGCGCTGGGGTCGTCGTAAGGAGCTGGCTCCCACTGACCTTAGAGCATGTCAAACCCTCACTAGTGTTTTAAGGGTCAAAAAAATGGTCTTTTTGTTTATTTTTACGAGTTGAAAAATAGGGGCAAAGATTAGAACCCTCAGACCCAACCCTTATAACAAAATATTCCCCATGAACGATGTTGTCGTTGCGGGCATACCGTCGAGCACCTCGTGCACGACGGGCGGAGGGCGGAGGGCGGGGCGAGCGCGGGCGGAGGGCAGTGGCCGGGGGGTGGGAGGCAGAGGCGGAGGGCGTGGGGGCGGGAGGCGGAGGGCGCCGGAGTGGGCACGGGCCAGAGGGCGGTGGCGGCGGGTCGAGGCGGAGGGCGCGGAGGCGGAGGGGCGCGGGAGGAGGAGAGGCCGGGGGCGGGAGGCGGAGGCGGCGGGCGGGCGCACGGGAGTAGAAGCCGGCGGGGCGGCGGGACGGATGGCGACGGCCGGGGGCGGGGCGAGCGCGGCCGTGGCCGGGAGGAGGTGGAGGAGAGGCCGGTGGCTGGGGGCGGGGCGGGCGCGGGCGCGCGGGAGGTCGACTAGACGGCCGGCGGTGGCAGGGGCGACTAGCAGCGGCGGACGCGGGCGTGGGCGCGGGAGTTGGGAGGATTTTTCCCCTCCCGCGCGAGGATAACCACCAAATGAGGGTTGGGGTAGGTTTTGCTCCCCAACCTTTATTTTTCAGGGTTGGAAGAGAGTTTGAGGGTGGACCCTTAAAAAAATTAAGAATTTAAGGGTTAAGGGGTTTTAGTCTACGCGATTTTTTGCTCGCAAACTGTAAAAATTATAAGGGTTTGGAGGGTTTAAGGGCTCTGCTGGAGATGCTCTTAGAGCATTACTAGTAGAGCCCTCAAACCTTCAAACCCCTAAAAATAACTGTTTTTTTACAGTTTTCGTCGAAAAAAAGCCGTAGACTAGAACCCCTTAACCTTTAAACCCTCAAAAAAAAATTTAAAGGTCCAACCCTCAAATCCTTTCCCAATCCTCAAAAGTAAGGGTTGGGGAGCAAACTTTACCCCAACCCTCATTTGGCGGTTATACTCGCGCGGGGGGAAAAATCCTCCCAACTCCCGCGACCGCCGCTGCTAGCCACCCCGTCGACCTCCTGCGTGCAACGACAACATCGTTTATGAGGAATATTCCGTTATAAGGGTTGAGTTTGAGGGTTCTAATCTTTGCCCCTATTTTTCAACCCGTAAAAATGCATAAAAAAATTATTTTGGATCCTTAAAACGCTAGCGAGGGTTTGAGGGTTTGAGGGCACCAAAGCCCTCTCCCTCGTCCTCGCCGCCGCAGCCTGCACGGAGCTCGAAGCAGGAGTGGAGAGGGCGAAACAGTCCGGCGATGGAGTACGTCAACCCTCTCACCGGCTTCCGCGTCGACGGCCGCCGCCCCAACGAGGTCACGCCCCTCTCCTCCCTGTCCGCCTTCCTCTGCTTCAGGTTCGGCTGACTCTGCTTCTTCGCGGCCGGTGCCTCGCAGATGCGGCAGCTCAAGGGCGAGGTCGGCGTCGTCTCCAGGGCCGACGGCTCGGCGCTCTTCGAGATGGGCAACACCAGGGTCATCGCCGCCGTCTACGGACCTCGAGAGGTAGTCCAATATTTCTCGCATATAGTTCGTGCACGCCAACTGTTCGATGCATTGTCTGTTAGGGGTTGGCGTGAGATGTGTAGTTAATTATCGGTGCTGAGCTGAATAGGGGCGGGGTTTTCGAATTGCACATGCCATGTATGGCGGAATGCTTGCGGGGATTGACGTCAGGTTTGTTTGTTGTTAGGTTCTGGATTCAGGATGATATTTTTCAAAGAGCACTCGAAATGTTTGATGGAATGTCTATGAACGGTTACTGTGAAGTTTCTAGTTAGTTTTTGGATATATGTTGGTTTGGGGCATCTTTGTCTATGAACGGATCCATTGTGAGCTTTCTATGACATGGAGCACTGAAACGGCACAGCAGTCTTGTCATGTTGATCCTTCTGGTGTTTTGGGTACTGCAAATAACATGCTCTAGGAAACTGGTAGGGTCAATGGTGGCAGTAGAACATTTTTAGAAGCCCGCATAGCAGGTTCAGTGCAAGGCATCCACGCCCAAGTTCAGAAAGCAGTAAAAGCAAACTACTGAAACGAACTTAAAAGGTTCAACCATCTCCAAGTTTCTGTCCAACACACAGCCATGATCTAACTATTACATGCAAAGGACAATCCACACCACATTTCCAGTAAAGCACCAGATGAGTCAAGCCCCTGCCGTTGGAGCCATTGGCGACCAGCAGGTAGCATCAAGGGTTGAGACTGGGCTCACCAGAGAAGTCATCTGCTTGAGTGCCAGTAGAACATGGGGTATTTTCTCACAGGACCTATGGCGGCTCTTCCTTGTGCAGCTATGATATTGCCTTTTCATACTAGTTAGTATTCCTCAATATGAACGGCTAACAAATCTCAGCTTAAGACTAATGTTATGTTTGCTTGTTTTACTCATTCAGATCCAAAACAGGAGTCAGCAACAAAACGGTAAAGAGGCTTTGGTAAGTTTATTAGTCCAAGCGCATCAAGATTAAAGGTTTTCTTGTTAGGATGCCCTCATGAGAAATGTGTCTGCAGGTGCGTTGTGAGTATAGAATGGCAGAATTTAGCACTGGGGATCGAAGGAGAAAGCCAAAAGGTGACAGGTTTGTTCCAGCTTTGGGAGGAAGAACCGTTGACTATGGTGGATTCATTTATTATCAGTACACACTTTTGTCATGACAAGTTTTCATACTTTTTTTCCAGGCTTATTCTCCATGTTATTTTTTTTTCAAATATTCGATATCATTATTGTTGTCTAGATCGGGGATAGTGTTAACTTTTAGTTATGTCTGATTTGTTCTTAAAGGGGAAAGGTACTCAGAGCTAAGGGTGGTGTCATGTCAAGAGCTTTTTAGGCCTGTAACATAATCAAATATTGCAATGCAGTTAAAGTAGAAGTTCAAGAATTTCCTCATGTGAAATAAAACAGACAGTGCTAATGTGTAGCTTAGTTGATTCGTGCCAGTGTTTTGTGGTGAACAACTGAACACACAGCATGCAAAGGGAATAACATGACTCATCAGTTATAGTCTACTTGCTATTTTACTTCCTGCACAACTATGTAGTAATAAGGTGAATCTACAACTTTGTGACAGGCGATCAACAGAAATTTCTCTTGTTATTCGGCAAACAATGGAGGCAAGCATATTAACACATTTAATGCCACACTCACAGGTGAGTCATCTCATCAGTTGCACCGCAAGAAACCTCTATCCTGAATTGTAAACAGGACCCACTCTGAATTCTTACTGTGTTTGGTTTGCAGATTGACATATTTGTCCAAGTTCTTCAAGCTGATGGTGGTAAGTGCACTATATTTGAATGTTTCATATCTATCTCTAATCAGCATGCATAAATAGAACCAACTTTATTTCTTGTGCCAAACCAAAGGCACACAACATAAGGCTTTTTCTTTGTCCAGAGGCCGTTTAAATAACTCCGCCTATGTCTTCTAGGCATAGCCGGTCCCAAGCCCGGGTAAAGGAGGAGGGTTGTGATAGGCTTGGCGAGCCAACGTAAAAACTAGCCAGTCCCATAGGTATGAAACCCATTTGAGCGAGAATAGTACTAGGATGGGTGACCTCCTAGGAAGTCCTCGTGAAAGGGTTTCATATCTAAGGGTTGTGATAGGCTTGGCGAGCCAACGTAAAAACTAGCCAGTCTTTTGGGTATAAAACCCATTTGGGCGAGAGTAGTACTAGGATGGGTGACCTCCTGGGAAGTCCTCGTGAAAGGGTTTCATATCTAGCCTACCCCAACTTGTTTGGGATAAAAGGCTTCGTAAGTAAGTAAGAGGCCGTTTAAATATTTTACTTAGTACACATGCATTTTCTTGTTTCCATTACCCAGTCCTGCTGTGACTTACTATTATTTTTGACTATTTTGAAACGATTGTAGCATGAATGGTACTTAAAATGACTCCAGTTGCTATCTTGATCATGACTGCGTGTCTAACAGGAACCAGGTCCGCATGCATCAATGCTGCAACACTAGCACTTGCAGATGCTGGGATTCCAATGCGAGACATAGTCACTTCTTGCAGTGCTGGGTATCTGTGTTCTACTCCTTTGCTTGGTATGGGGCCTATTTTCTGTTCTCACATCTATGACAAAGCTAAGAATCATCTCATACAAAGAGACCTCAACCATTCAATATGTTATTTCAGATCTGAATTATATAGAAGACAGCGCTGGAGGCGCGGATGTAACCGTTGGCATTCTTGCAAAGATGGACAAAGTGACTCTTCTGCAGGTTACAAAACGATCATAAACTTTGATTGCTCCAAATTTCAGGGCCTTCCCTAGCCCACGTCTCATCTGCAGCACAAATTTTCTGATGCGACACATTTCTGATTCATTCACAGCAACACTAATGCTCAAAAGGTGATTTTCAGATGGACGCGAAACTACCAATGGACACATTTGAGACTGTGATGGACCTTGCAACTGAAGGGTGCAAAGCGATCGCGACCTACATCCGAGAGGTTAAGAACCGTTCCTTATTCTCAGCCGCCCTTGCTCAATTACATCTTCTCCAAACTTGTCGTCCTACCATTGGATACACTGAAACCTTATTTCCCATTGTAATGGAACCTGAATGCTGGTTGGATGTGCTGTGATGCTGAAACAGGTGCTATTGGAGAACACGAAGCAGCTGGAGTGTCAGCGAGGCTAGTTAAACCTAGCAGGCGGATGCCATTAAACGAGAGCCTGTAGCACTTGAAGGCGGGTCTGTTGTGTAACGCTGATTGATGGCTTATCTGCCTAGCAGAGCTAGCATTGAGAGAAAAAAATGGCACTGAACCTGTCAAAGATAGCCGGACCATCATTTTCCCTCCTAACGTAAATGCTGTAGCGCACAGGAGATGACATCTTGGTTATGTGAAACTTTGATGTTGAACTTGGTATCCATGTTGTACTTTTGAAAATGTTTTAACACGGTGCAAATTTAACTTCAAAATAGCAGACGGAGCATATGGTACATACATCCCCAGGTTGACATGTTGTGAAAGCATTTCTACCTCCTGTATGATGAAATATTTGTTCGACTGAAAAACTCTTATAGAAGAAAGCATATGTATGCAGCTATCATTCTGCCTGCATCATCACCAAATGGCAACACAGCTCCATCACACCATTTTGCTGGCTGTAGTCAAATATTATTCTGCCTTGAAGACACAAAAGGAGCTATAATAAATACATCAGTTTCGTTCACAACAATGGAGCCAAAGTTACAACATGACACATGTCTACATAATGTATATTAATAGGGTTTGAATCAACAGAGCAACAATATACTGAACTGATGATATGGACACAAAGGGAACAGCAAGCACACTATGAAACCAGCACGCATGCCGCTGAATTAGTTTTGGGCTGAGGCCGCTTGATTCCCGACAGGAAACGCCGACATGGTAGCATTGTTCTCCTGGCCTGTTGCGTCCACGCTAGCGTGTCGCGTGAACTCCTCAGGCGTCATGTGTGTGCCATGGCAAGCACACACGATCTTCACTTCGTTTCTGCCGAAGTTGTATGTTACGCCCGATATGGTCCTGCCATTTGGTCCAGACCCGGTTGTGGATACCCAGGGAAGATCAGGGTATGATCCGGACCCTCCGAATTTGACATTCGGGGCGATGCCCGGCCTTATACCAGAGCCCGAGCCCATGAGAGGCAATACCTTCTCAACGACCTTACCATCCTCCAAAAGAGCAGAGGAGGACGCGCCAGCCTCTGCAGTTCATAAAGAAGAGAAAGGGAAACGATTAACTTCCAAATTTTAAACGAACAAAAGGTATAGCTGTGCATATAAGAAGCTTAATGAGGAATTACTTTTCAACTATGCTCATTTTACCTTACTAGATTACAGGAAAGCACTTCCATATCAAGAAGTGGCAGTGCTGCTCACAGATACTCCCTCCAATCCATAATAAGTGTCGCAGCGTTGAACTAAGGTTGAAATAACCTTAGTTCAAAAAACTGCAACACTTATTTTGGATCGGAGGGAGTAGTAATTAAAGTGGTTCTAAATTAGATGAGCTAACTACACACCTCCAGATTGCTTCTGTCACACCAAACCGAAGGAGAAACTAATAAAAGGACATTTAGGACTGGACAGCAGACTAAAACTCTTCACTGAAATATCCAGACCAAGTATTTCAACTCAGTGTTCTTACATAACCTAACAAATCCAGATGTCATTTAGAGAGGTAGACACATATAGGAGTCATTTTACGACATATATTTGAGCACCGTAGCAACATGAGCTTTTCCTCTATTTATTTGCACATATGTAGAGAGTATTACGAGGTGAACTAACCTTGAGGTTTCTTTCCATCATCAGCTTGTTTGGCTCCTGCTCGTTCGGCTTGCTTTGCAGCAAAGGAAGAAATAGCCTGAGGCGGAGTACCAAATGCCCATGAAGAGCTCGTTTCAAGTATTGGTAGCTGACCTGTTGGGTAACCAAAAGAAACCTGGGAGGCACCACCCATCGTCTGGACCGCTGGTCCATTGTTTACGGGTGGCCTCAATTGCACTGTATACATTGGAGGAAAATTGGGTGCATTAGTTATGCCCAGGGGTGCTGAAACCTGAGTCTGGCCTTGATATTGTGCAGTCACTACATTCGATGCTTGTAAGGGATTTCCATGCGGCAACTTTCCAGAGCTAGATTCACTTCCTGAAAAGCTCGGTTGCCTTTTTCCTTGAAATCCACCTGTAGCATCATCACTGGATCTCTTTATATCGGATCCTCTGTTTACCACAGAGCCCTTGGCACTGTCTTCACGCTGTGCAACCAACCAAGAGTTTGAGCCTTCTGCTTCCGAGTCTGCAACATCCTCATTTTCACCTGTTGAACCATCATCCGTGCTAATTGAAATCGGTGCATTTTTCACACCTCCCTCAGAGCTCTTACTGAATGCATCAGGCTGGTCAGCAGCAGAATGATGCTTCTTCTGAAAACTTGTCTCTTCAGAAAGCAGCTTTCGTTTACTTGAGACTGGCATGTTTTCCTCCGAATTATTTCCAATATTATTTGGAGTCCGCCCCTCCTGATACTGGGGAAGCTGAGATTGGTGGGCTATTAGTTCACTTGATCCATCTGCCACTGGAGCAGAGGAGCCACCGTGTTGTCCCCAGAAGTTTCCAAATGGCGGGGTAGCAGGGCTATGCCTCTGCTTGCTACTGTGTTCCTGGTTCTCAGCAGTTGCTTGATAGTAATGCGCAAAAGGAGCATCGGGAGGTTGCGAGACGCCTTTGCTACTGCTCTCTTCCACTTGAGGTTCTGCTTTAGGCTCTAGAGAAGCATCTCTTGCCTTAGACTTCCCAGAAGACCCACCACCCAAAGAGAGGCCTAAACTAAGCTCAAGGCCATCCTCCATTTCTAGTTTCTGGTGATCGTATGGTTAAAACCTGATTCTTCAGTATATACCACCAGACTGCCTTGTGTTATAATTATCCCATTTAAGCAGTCATCTCTGCAACGTAACAATATTATAGTAAGGGTATGCCATCATGTCTGTCCATGACAATAAAGAAGTGTATGTAGAAGTACAAAAATATAACAATCCATCATAAGAATAGATGCTAAACAACTATGAAGCACCAATACGGCCAGGTCTGGCGTTCCTGTTACAATACGCAGCCGATACGCCAAATACGTGTATCCCCAGAGTGACACGGGAAGACGATACGGCCATCGGCATGCCGCCGACATGTCGGGGACACGGTAAGCCCAGTAGATGCCCACTCCTAAACCTAACAGCCAGCTCTCTCTCACTTGCTCTATTCGCTCAATTGACCAGGGCAGAAGATTGGATCAGGAGCAACTGGGCGACCGCACGAGCGTGCCTCCGCCGTCGCCGCCTGGATTCACCTCGCTGCCCTCCAGAGTCACCACTATGATTTGCTGTATAATGCTCCTGTTTGCTGCTGCTGACCTACTGATGTTGCTGTTGTGCTGGTTAGGGAGTGGCGTGGCATGTGCAGCCCATCTTCAGGCATGGAAGCAACATACCGACATGGCATCTGCAGGCAGTGGCATGCCAGGCAGCCAATCTTCAGTTGGTGGTAGTATAAACAACAGTATCGGTGTTGATACTGAAGAGACTGGGGCTGGTATTGTCAATCAGAAGTATCCTCTACGGGCTCATTCTACAACTTAAAAGTACCATGAAGATTGAGGAAATTGATGATCATTCCGTCATTAAAGACTTGAAAAAAGAGGCATGGAAGCAACAAATGGGGCAGTATTTTGATCTCTCGCGCATCCAATTATTCTGTTTTTATTACAGGGCACTTCATTAATTATTCATATATACTCCCCGTATCGCCCTATGGCTTTCTAGAAATTGCTATATCCCATGTCCTTGTATCCATGTCACCACATCAGTGCGGCGTAGCTAAACGACTACGTTTCGGACGGACCATTTTGGGCTGCTCGAGGGCACATAAATCGTACAGGGGGGATATGGAATGTTCTAATCGGTTGCACGAAAAACATCAGGACCATAACCCAAATTCATGTCTGTCTACAGTACTGTGGCTATTAGGAATTCAGAATCAGCCCCGTGCTTATTTGACTCGAATCAAGCAGCCCAGCTGCCCTCCTCTCGCAGCCCCAGGAGGAGGCGGTTCTCCAGGGCCAAGGCAGCGGAGCGATCCGACCGCCCCTCCTCTCCCCAGGGGACGGGATCTAGCTACAGGGGCGGGCGACCTCGATACCATTCCGGTAATCGTCCAGCTTCTCTCCCCCTGACCGTCAACTAATCAATCACGCGAATTCCTAAATCTGCGCCCTCCCTCCCTCGCTAAAACTCCCGTCCGCGCAGATCCAAATCCTATCGACCCGCCTCCAACTGTAACTGTGAAAATCCTGAACCCAGCGCCCGGGGGAAGAAATCAAAACAGAAAGCAGATCAGGAGCCCCGAACCAGTGGTGCGCAGAGCGCCGCGCCTGCGTCCTTCCTCGCGGCCGGCGGCTCGCCGGCGACGGGCCACGGGCCACGGGGTGGAGCCGGGGGCCGGGGAGGCGACGGCGGGGCGGGCGCGCGCACGGGGGGGCCTCCGGTCGCCGGCGGCGGGGAGGGCGGGGCGGGGGGAGCTCGCTCTAGTTGGTTAGTTCGGGCGCGTGGAGAGGAGGGAGGAGGGAGGGAGAGGGGAGGAAGCTACGCGATGGAGGGAGGGAGGGAGGGAGCTCGCGTCGTTTGCTCCGGGTCTGGCAGGTGGGGCCCGGCGCTCAGCGACCGGGCGGGACGGACGCGGTTGCGTGGGCGACTGGGCGGTTCCGCGGTTCGGCAGGTCGACGGTGCGGCGTGGGCCCGCCTGCCGGATTTGTTTGTTTGCTCCTCCTCTTTTGTTTACTATCCGCACGTGGTTTCTGTGCGCGTGCCGGCCGCGAATTTAATTTGGGTGTCGTCGTGCGTGGAGTTTGTTCAGGCGAAAGTCGCCCGAGTGGTGCATTTTTTATTTTCCTTTTCGATCCAGGCGGCTACCCACTGGATTTGTTATCCTTTTTATTTATTATAAACAAAAACAAGGGAGAGCTCCTGGCTCCATTTTATATAACATCTTACAGGCAGCTAAAAGTTTAAGAGAAAGAAAAACCAAGCTACATCCATGTCCTGATCAGGAGGACCCCGGCCAAACATTACTCAATCACAGAGAATGCACTTAGAAAGTGCAAAAAAGATAAGCAGGTCAAGCAACCGGAGGCGAAGAGAAGCACATCACATGTAGAGCGGACACGAGGCCCGCCTCAGATGCAGGGGTTGGTACGGGTTTTGCAATGACGCTCATGTTCTTCTGCCTCCAAACAATCTTCATCTTGATCAACTCCCTTCATGGAAGAAACAGAAGCTTGAGAAGTGATACCACTAAAAACCTAATTCGCTCTCAAATAAAAACCTAGTTCACTCACTAAAGCATCCATGGCTGAATGGTGAAAGCGCCCACCAATGTAGAAAGGCAAAATGGGTCACAAAGTAGGTTTGATTCCTGATGGATGCACAACCTCTTAAAAGATAGAACCAGAGGTGGGAAAGAAGGTAGTATAGGAAACTTTCTTTTCGATTCTTCTCGAAAGTGAATCCCTCTAACGCTTCTATTAGTGTTTTACGAGAAATTTTTTTATAGACACAACTAGTGTGAAAATCCTTAGTCACTGGGAAAGAAAGCTCGATGGGAACAAAAAGGATACAATTAGTTCAGATTAAAAAAACATACAATTTCAAAGAAAAGAAGGAATGGCAAGTTTCCCTCCATTGAACATCAAACAATCTAGAAAATAGGTAAAGGAAGGCGTATCATAGCGGTATTTTTCTTTTTTTCTATTCACTTTCTAGGGTTCTAAATTGAAAACATGAACAGGAACAAAATCGTATTGAAATTACATAAAAGAAAAGAGAAGGGAGGAGTGGCTCTTGGTTTAAAGAAATGGGGGGGGGGATCGAATTCAATCCTTTTCCTTTCTTTGATGATCTTCAACACATCTATTTGAATTCCCTACGAGTGAAGGATTTCATGTATGGAGAAAACCTCTTGAGGGCTATCTGATCTTGTGTAGGGCTATGCTGGCTTGCAAGATTCGCTTCGTGCCATTGGCAAAACACTAATATGTGCTTCGCCCTTCTCTTCCTTTAAGTTTAACAGGCAGTTGGGCAACCAATCAAGGGGGAACACGTTCGATGGAATAATTTCTTAGATGTATTACCCTATCCTCATGGGTTGGGACCCCTTTTGACAGGTCAAAAGATAGCTTCACCCCTACTCAATATGGAAAGGAATCTGTATATTTGTAGTACCCGTGGATAGAAATCTTCTAGCTGAGCCGATGTCTGCTCCTTGAAGATCAAACTCCATTTCCTTACCGGTCTTAACATTAGTGACCAAATCTGATACAGAAAGACCCAAGTAGCACCGTTAAAAATGATGCTATTCATGTGTGTCCAGTGGGCCCAAAGAATAGTAGCACTAACAGTATTAAGATCATTTAGCTTACGACGAGCCACCCACACAGAGGCAATAGGCTCATTCCCACACATTGGCCTATTAAAAAAACCATTAGCTTCAGCCCAAATGTGTCAGGCCACTATGCAATCAAAAAATATATGGAATGGATTCACTACGAGAACTGCATACACAGTCTTCGCTTTTTGATGTTTCTCTTCTTGAGATTGTCCCTAGTCATCAACTTGTTATTAAACAAAATCCATATAAAAACATGAATCCTAGGAGGAATCACCAGTTTCCAAATGGAAGGAATGACAACAAGGATTTTTTATTTTTATTTTTTTAGAATCAGATTGATTTGTTTAACTCATCAAACTAAGCAAGTTAGAGCATCTACAACCGGACTAGACAAATATGACTCATAAATGTCAGCGGGCACATTTGAACTGATCCATTAAAACTGAAGGTTATTCACTTTGATAGAAAATTGTTGCTTACTACAAACCCTAGCACTTGGGGTCCCAACACCTTCCTAGTTGAGATGCAAACGGTCTGCCCGTGCCTCCTTGATAGAGTGTAACCCACCGATCTACATCCCCTTGCTGACCTGGGTTGCTTAATTAGATGGTGCCTGCAAAACACCCTTTTGCCCACAAACCCATGTCACCTACTCCAAAGCATCACCACTTAAGCCCGACTACATATCTCAGGGAGCTCGAGGAGTGTAGGGCCAAAAAGAGGTATATCGTGGCCTCACTGTCGGACGAGGAGGAGGTGGCTACCATGTGTTCGAACATTATGATCCTAGAGGAGCACCTCACCGCTGTGGCACCGCGCGTTGCCCGCAAAAGGCTTCAAATCAGCGGGCTTACGTATTTGCGTATCTTATGGTTGATGGGTACGATATAGAACTCGTCGACAATGATGGCTTAAAAGTGGGTTATGGCACAAATGACGTGGCCCACCCCCAACGCCCCATTCTCAACTGTCGTCGATCTCCTCGATGGCCCCGCTGCTAATCTCCTATGTCGCGTGCTTGGGATTTCTAAAGGACATGGCTTGGGATCCTCAACTGCCAAGTCAAATCTCATTGAACACGACGAGGAGGAGGAGGGGACCCACTATAATTTCTTTTCCAGGGGGAGGATCCCATCTGCGATAACATGGAGGGCACCCATGATGCGTGCTCTTCCAAGTGGAAGGAACTCATGTGAAACAACAAGGACGGAACTCATGATGTGTTTACTTGTGGCTCTTACAATGGAGGAAAGATCCCATGATCATCTGAGATGGCGTGGAGTAGGTCGCTTTAGCTAATTCCCTACTTTTTCTAGCCAACCGGCCCCTTTTGTTGCAGTAGCTTTTGCCATTCAATGTTTAAGTATGCCATGTTTATTTCAGTTATGCATAATGTGACGTCATTATGTTTAAGTATGAACTGTTCAGTTCAATTTCACCAACACCAGTTTCAATTGCTATATTTGGTTGTGTGTAGTTAACATAATTGTAATGTTCAATTATGCAATGTGTTATTTAAGTATGAACTGTTTAATTCAATTTCACCAAATATAGTTTCAATGCCTATATTTGATTGATGTTAAGATTGTTGTAGCTAACATATAATGTGTTTAATTCAGTTATACACAGTGTATTGTTCAATTATGCAATGTGATGTTTAAGTATGAGTTGTTCAGTTCATTTTCAGCATGAACAGTTTCAATGACTACATTTGATTGTTGTTTAAACCTGTTGTAGTTACAATGTGGGTGCTAAATCACCCAAAACGGGGCATACTGACCTAATTAAACGAGAAGCTCCAAAAATGCCACAACAATAGTAGTCCATTAGGGCAGCTAGCCGAGGTTATGGCTATCGTCATGCTTAACGAAAGTTCAATGCCCATCCAACGGCCAACGACGTCCTTGTCAAGAAATGGACGACTTGGGAAGCTGAAGCGTGAGAGGCCTCCTAGTGTGTATGCCCGAAAGCACAACTCAAACATTACAATTCAGGAGGCATACATAGAACACGCTCGCCAATAACGATACGCTAATAGGCCAGCCCAACACCTTTTTGTGTGGTTTTTTCTTCTTTGCTTATATGTGTTTTTTATCGGTTTTCATTTTTTCCATATTTTTTCTTTTTTCTTTTCTTTCCAAAGACATATTGACTTTTTCAATACACGTTGTACATGTTTAGTACACATGCGTAACATTTTTACATTTTTCTGATACATGTAGATTTTTTTTCAAAATACAAGTTTGAATGTTTTCTCAAATAAATATTAAAAATTTCATATAAACGTCAAACATTTTTTTTGAATGGTACAGAACATTTTTTAAGTTATGAGAACATATGTTTTAAAGATCACGAGCATATTTTTGAAATGCATGGACATATTTTTGAGTGGTAGTATGAAATATTTTTCCTAAATAATGCACACATTTTTTACATTGTATTATCATCTTTTTAAATGTCAGGATTTTTTGAAATACATTAACATATTTTTAATAGTACTAAAGATTTTTTATAAATTATCTGAACTTTCTTTAAATTATATAAATATACTTAAAAAATTCATTATCATAATTTTGGAATGCGAACATCTTTAAATGTCACAATTTATTTTTTGAATGCTATCAATATTTTAAGAAGTTGCACAAACCTTTTTTAACACTGCACAAACATTTTTGAAGCATGCGATGAACGTTTGTAAAATTCAACTAATTTATTTTTCATTTCAGAAATATAAAAACCAGCAGAACAGAACGTGCGGTAGCGAGTCAGCGAGCCTCACACGCTGGGCCGATCCATGTATGAAGGTGCTAGAGGCGAGCGGTTCTTTCGTCTCGCTGCGGCCCTGCGGGCAAGACAAACAACGCGGCCCACGTGGAAGCCTCGAGATCTTGGTAACACGTGGACGGCTTCGAACCCGGACTCGAGGATCGCGCCGCCGCCGCCGCCGCCGCACCCGTCGATCGCGCCGCCGCCCGCGCATCCCGTGTCCACCCACCCACCGCGCCCGCTCTCTCCGAGTCGTCCGTCCTTCCTGGTTCCTCCATACTCCGCTGCCTCTCAGGCCCGTGCCCCTCGCGGAAGAAAGGTATGTATGTGACCCGAAATCCCCACGCGATGATAAACCCTAGACCCTAGGAGGTTGCTCTGTGTAGATCGGTCGCGGCGGTTTACGGACGGGCGGATTTTGAACTCCGCACGTAATGTCTTGCTTCACTTGGCAAAATGTTGATCGGTCATTTCGAGTCGGAGATGGAACTGGCCTAATTTATCATTTAATTTATTTCACCCTTTTGTCAAATTTGCATCCCATATTCGTTTTTTTGCGGGGATATTCGTTATATATATCATGAAGACCGGGAATCTGAAGCTAGGACTGTTTCCAGTCAATCCGCAGTTTTCGGAATACTTCTTTTGTTCTCGAGGATGCAAATCTCAGCCTGTACCCTGTATTTGCCACGAGTACTTCTGTACATGGAGCATAGGATGGTTCTAGGAATGAAAAATATTAATTATGCTGAATGCTGTTTTGGGCTACTGCATTGGATGCTTTGTATGCCTGTCGATCCGGTCTAATAAGAAAATGAGGGTACGAGTTCCTAGGCCCCAGTTGTGTAGTGGGGTAGTAAGAGCATCAACTATTTAAACTACGAAATTTTCTTGACACTACACATTTGAGTATCGATTGAGGAGCAAGTCGCATGTTCTTAGTCAATAACCGTAACTGGGCACAACCTTTAGTTTCACACTGAGAGTGAGTGCCTGTTCTGTTTTGCTTCTTTCGGTTTGAAATGTTAATGTCAAGAGTTGAAACTTTTTTAAAGTGGTCTTATTGAATGGAAATTTGAGTGCTCGAAATCCAGATTTGATTGCTTGCACGTTTTGATATCTATAATTGGACTGTAAAAGAAGGGTCATGTGCTATGTTCCCGATGAGCCCATGTCCAGGCTCCCCTGTTTGGCCACCAGAGATGAGCACGCACCACAGAGAAGTAGGCAACCCTCACATTCTAATTGTAAATGTTTACACCGTCTGTGTCATTTAGACTTAAGTTGGACAGAAAAATAGTGAGAACCGATGTGTGCTATTAGTTTGCTTCCATCTTTGTGCCCACTCTGAAGAGTATTGTTGCTTTATAATATAAAGCGGGGGGAAACCCTTTTTCGCACTCTGAAGAGTATTGGTATATGCTTGGAACTAAACAGAATTATACAATGAACTTCCGCTGGCTGATCTGAGTTGGATCATCCTCTGCAGCCAACTTCTCTTCGGAAATGGTGTACTGTTCTCACTGTGATGATGATTGCCCATATGTAAAGGATCCTGACAACGGGTTCACGTAAGACCTTCATTTTCTCGTCTTTCACTATTCTTCTAATCTGCTCCCCCCATTCCAAAATGCAAGACATGTTTTGATTTGTTAAAAGAAAGTGGCATGTGACATAAAATTTGATACTGTCATCACACTCGTACAAAAAAAAAACCTTACTTACTATTGCGATTTTGGATGGAGGGAGTATTAGTTGTTCACAATAGATTTGTGTGAACACAGCTGAAGCACTTTTGCACCTGTGTCCTTATGTTATTTGCCATGTTGATTTCAGATGTTGTGGAATGTGTGGCAAGGTTATTGATCAGGATATGTATACTGACGAGCCTACTTTTGTCAAGGACTCCTCGGGACAGGTTGGTATTGCTACCACACTTTACTTATATTTAGTTTCTTTGATTGATTTGATGTGTACCTGTTGGTTGCTTTGTTTTGAATGTGTATAGAGCCGGCTTAGTGGACACATTATAGGCATTGCGAAGGGCGGTTCACTATCCCGTGAAAGAACTGAAGAGAAAGGTATTTCTTTCACCACATTTTCTTTTTATCATATCATGCATCTCACTGGGGGAATCGTGTTATGGTTTATTTGACCAGGGAGAGACGAGATCTGGCAGATTGTCCATGGCCTGCATGTGAGTGGTGGAGATGATATCATTTGCACTGCTCATAACTTTTATAAAGTATGCATCCTTGTTATCACACAAACATTTTCAAAAATGGTGGGGTATTTTTCATATGTTGATATTTGTCCTTTTTTAAATGTAGCTAGCTCTTGACAATAACTTTACTAGGGGCCGACGAACAAGTCATGTTGCAGCTTCTTGTCTTTACATTGCTTGCCGGTAAGCTTTCACCTAATTAGTCCCTTGCTTTATTGAAAGCCTACTTATCCATTGGAAATATTTCTTGTTCAAACATCACCTTCTCCCATTCCACTTCGGGTGAGCCTCTGTGTATTCTATGTTGTACTCCCTCTGTTCCAAATTACTCGTCGTGGTTTTAGTTCAAATTTTGAACTAAAACCACGATGAGTAATTTGGAACGGAGGGAGTATTTATTATGATTGGACCAGGGGCTCATTTAGGGGCTGCTTCGTTTGATGCCAAAATTTGGGCAAGCCCAAAATTTGCTACCAAATTGCCTTGCCAACCTTGAAAAAGTTGCCATTGCCAAATATTGGCTTGCAAACCAAGGATGCCCTTAACTTCTTAGTGAAAACCTGCAGAAGTGTGCCTTCAGTAGAGTGTCATATTGAGAAGTTCATCAGAGAGCAAGAAATGAAACTAAGTGTTAGACCTTTCAGCCTGAGCATTGATAGATGTGGATGACACTAGGAGAGTTGGGACAATTTTCGTTGGTTTATTTCTCACACAATGCCATGCCAACCTGAGGGGTTGGGGATACATATTTATAGGCCGTCCTTGATGGTCAAGAACAGAACTCTATCCTAACAGCCAGTCCTTGATGGTCCAGGACTTTATCCTCCTAACTGCCACAAGGACCATGTGCTGCAGCCCCACAAGGACCCTAGTACACAGACTTATCCATCATTCTCCCCCTAAGTCTTGTACGTCGTCTTGTGGGAGAGTTGAATCATCCCAATCCTGGAGCAAAGTTCGAGGAACTTGACCCTCCCAAGGGGCTTGGTGAGCAGGTCTGCGAGCTGATCCTTGGTGTTGATGTAGCTCGCCTCGATGCTCCCTTCTTCCACACAGTTGCGGATGAAGTGATACCTCAGTCGGATGTGCTTGCTCCGTTCGTGGAACACGGGGTTCTTTGCCAGGGCCAGGGCGGACTTGCTGTCCACCAGGAGCTGCACCGTTCTGGTGTCTTGAACGAGAAGATCACCAAGCAGTCGAGCAAGCCAGAGCGCCTGAGTACAGGCGGTGGAGGCCGCTATGTACTCAGCCTCACAGCTGGACAGGGCCACCACCTGCTGCTTGACTGATTGCCAGCTCACGAGACACTTGCCGAGGAAGAGGAGGATCCCGCTCGTGCTCTTGCTGGTGTCGATGTCGCCGGCGTGGTCGCTGTCGCTGTACCCGACGAAGTGTGCCGCCCCAGGGCACCTAGGGTAATGGAGGCCGTGGTCGAGGGTCCCTGCTATGTAGCGGACGATCCTCTTCACTGCCTGCTGGTGTTCCGACGTTGGTCGCTCCATGAACCGACTGACATAGCCGACGGAGAATGCCAAGTCCGGCCGTGTGTGAGTGAGGTAGCGAAGGCTCCCCACAAGGCGTCGGTACTGCGTAGCATCCACTTCCTCCGTCGTGCTGCCGCGACTTAGTTTCAGCCTCTCCTCCATCGGAGTGAGAGCTGGATGGCAGTCGGTGAGCCCAGCTAGCTCAACGATGCGCTTGGCGTAGGCAGACTGTCGAAGCGCGATCCCGGAGTGGTCCTGGTGCACCTCAATCCCTAGATAGAAGGAGAGGAGCCCTAGGTCACTCATCTGGAACGTGGCCTTCATGTCTTCCTTGAACGCCGCCACCTCTGCATCTTTGGTGCCGGTGATCACCAGGTCGTCAACGTAGACGCCCACCAGCAGGGCATTTCCTCCACTCCCCCGTCGGTAGACGGCAGCCTCATGCGGGCTCTGCTCGAAACCCATCTTCTTCAGCGTGGAGTCCAGCTTGGCGTTCCACGCCCTGGGTGCCTGCCGCAGGCCATAGAGAGCCTTGCGCAGGCAGAGCACCTTGCCCTCCTGGCCGGGAATCGTAAACCCCGGTGGCTGATGCACGTAGACTTCCTCCTTCAAGTCGCCATTGAGGAATGCCGACTTAACGTCCATGTGGTGGACACGCCAGCCCTCCTGGGCAGCCAGCGCAAGGAGAAGTCGCACGGACTCCATCCGTGCCACGGGAGCGAAAGCGTCGTCGAAGTCGACTCCTTCCTGCTGCAAGAAGCCTCGGGCCACCAAACGAGCCTTGTGCTTGATGATGGCGCCGGCTCCATCCCTCTTCAGCTTGAACACCCACTTAAGGGTGATTGCGCGGTGACCTCGAGGGAGATCAGCAAGCTCCCAGGTGCGGTTTTGCTCGACCGCATCCATCTCCAACTTCATCGCGGCGCGCCATGCCGCGTCTCTCTCGGCCTCTGCAAAGGACCGTGGTTCGCCGTCTTCACACACGAGCTGTAGCTGTGCCTCCAGGTCACGTGGCACCAGTCCTGGCACCGGCTGGTCGCCGAGCACATTATCCATCGTACGGTACCGCAGCGGTTCGCCTCCATACCATGCGTCGACCCGCTCCTCGTCGTGAGTGAGCGGGGAAGCGAACTTCATCGGGTTGTGCTCTGCGTGAGCTGGTGCTGATGAAGACGAGCCCGGAGTGGCGACCGCCGGGGCTGGAGTATGCGGCGTCGCCGGTTGTGGTGTCGTCGGTGTAGCAGGCGCCGGAGTCGATGTAGTTTTGGGGGCCGGGGTAGACGTGCCCGGTGAAGAGGAGCTGCTTGCTCCCCCAGCTTCCTTGAAGTGAGCGTACTCGACAATGAAGTCGTCATACGTCGGCGTCGAGCCGTCGTCCACCGCCTTGTCCCATTGCCACCCTCGCCCTTCGTTGAACACGACGTCTCGCGCTGTGCGCACACGTTGTGTCTTTGGGTCGAGGATGCAGTAGGCCTTTGAGCCCTCCGCGTAGCCGATGAAGACTCCCGGAGTGCTCCTGTCGTCGAGCTTGCCGATGTGGCCGAGCTCCTTGGCGAACGCAAGGCAGCCAAAGACCCGCAAATGAGAGACCGCCGGCTTCCGCCCATGCCAGGCCTCGTACGGAGTTCTGCCGTCGAGTGCCTTAGTAGGAGAGCGGTTGAGGATGTAGACGGCCGTTAGCACCGCCTCTCCCCAGAAGACAGCCGGCATCCCTCTCTGCTTGAGGAGAGCCCGAGCCATCCCCACAACCGTCTGGTTGCGCCGCTCGACGACGCCGTTTTGCTGCGGGCTGTACGGCGCGGAGTAGTGGCGCTGGATGCCCTCATCGGCGCAGTACGACGCGAATTCAGCCGCCGTGAACTCGCCGCCGTTGTCAGTGCGCAACACGCGCAATTTGCGGCCGCTCTCCGCCTCCACACCAACCTGCGCGCGCCTGATGGCGTCCGCTGCTTCTCCCTTACTGCCGAGGATCATCACCCACATGTAGCGGGAGAGATCGTCGACGAGCAGCAGGAAGTAGCGTCGACCTCCTGGTGTGGCTGGCGTCACCGGGCCGCACAGGTCTCCGTGCACGAGCTCCAGCTTCTCCTTAGCCCGAAAACTCGCCTGTTGGGGAAAGGGGAGTCGTCTCTGCTTTGTCAGTACGCAGATGTCGCAGAACTGCTCCACATGGTCGAGGCATGGCAGGCCTCGCACCATCTCCTTGGCACTTAGACGCTTTAGGGCCTCAAAGTGAAGGTGCCCAAAGCGCTCATGCCACTGCCACGCCTCGTCGTCTCGACGGACAGCGAGACAGACCGGTTGTGCCACCTGCACATCAAGGACGTAGAGTCGATTTTCACCTCTGGGCACCTTGGCGAGAAGGCGACGCTGGCGATCCCAGATGCGTAGGACCCCATGCTCAATCAGCACGCGTGAGCCGTTCTCATCCAGCTGTCCCAAGCTGATGATGGAATTCCTTAGCGCGGGGATGTAGTAGACACCGGTGAGCAGCCGGTGCTCTCCCATCTTGGTGGTGAAGATGACGGAGCCGACGCCCTTTATCTCCACAGCGGAGGCATCCCCGAACTTGACGGAGCCTCGCGCATCGGAGTCGAGCTCGGCGAAGAATTCCCTTCGACCGGTCATGTGGTGGGTGGCGCCGGTGTCGAGGCACCACCCCGTAGCCTTGTCCTTCCCGGAGCCATCGCCGAGAAGAGCATGTGCTTTTGGCTCATCGAGGTGGATGAAAGCCTTTGCGACTGGAGTCGCCGAGGGTAGCTCAATGTTTGCATGCGCCATGAACAGAGCCGTCTCCTCCTCCTTCTTGTCACCAAGGCTGGGATCCCACTGCTCCCGAGTTAGGAGCAGCTTCCCGCCGGTGGTGACGGGCCCCGAGGGGGGCTGTGGCTCGTCGGTGTCGACGACCTTGAGTCGACCTATCGCCTCCTCGATCGTCATCGTGGAGAGGTCCAGCAACGACTCGATCGAGCGAGCCATCTGCTTGTACTTCTCGGGAATGCACCGAAAAAGCTTCTCGACAGCTCTCTCCTCGGTGTAGGTGGCATCGCCAAACTTCACCATCTTCTGCAGCAGAGTGTTGAGACGGAGAGCAAAGTCATCAACGTCCTCACCTGGCTTGAAGCCCAGGTTCTCCCACTCCTTACGAAGTGCCTGCAGGGTGGACTTGCGAGCACGGTCGCTGCCGATGCGTGCTGCGGCGATGGCGTCCCAAGCCTCCTTGGCAGTCCGCTTGTTGGAAAGCGAGAACTGCATCTCGGGCGGGACTGCGGCAATGAGGGCGTCCAGCGCCCGTCGATCCTCTAGGTGGTCGACGTTGCTGTCCTGGACTGCCTCCCACATGCGCCGCACCTGGAGCCTGACCTTCATGATCCCGGCCCACTCGACGTAGTTGGTTTTAGTGAGGGTAGGCCACCCAACACTGGAACCAACATCCCTGACCACAGTCCGGACCTCGTAGAGGCCGCGGTCCTGGTCGTTGCAGCCGCCGTCGCGGTGCGCGCCTCCACCTGGAGCGCGGGCGTGCTCGGCTGCCCACTGCGCCGTCCGCTCCTGCGCCACTTTGGCGCGATCTGCGTCGGCGCCGTCGTCCGCAGGCGCGGAGCTGCTGGAGCTGCCGGGGCTGCCGCGGAGTGCCTTGGCATCCGCCGTAGCCTCACGGGCTGCTTCTGCTGCTGCTGCTGCTTCTACCTCCGCCCTGGCTGCTTCTACCTCCGCTCTGGCTGCTGCCAGCTCCGCTGCAGCCAGCCTCGACACTCTTGCCGCCGCAGCAGCCGCTGCTACAGCCGCTCGCTCACGCTCCTCTGCCACGGTGCGCTCGGCCTCTTGCCGGCGCCGCATGCTCGAGGTAGCCGTGTGCTGAGAGCGACCTGCAGACATGGCTCGCTGCAGGGGGGCTGTTGCGTGAAGAGGAGGCTGATGAAGACGAGCTGCTGCTCGACAGTCCGGAGGGAGGAAGGTAACCAGAGGCAGACGGAGCAGCTGCTGCTACCGACTTGGGCTGCTCACAGGAAATGCTCAGGGTGCAGGTTAACGAGGCTCTGATACCACTTGTTAGACCTTTCAGCCTGAGCATTGATAGTTGTGGATGACACTAGGAGAGTTGGGACAATTTTCGTTGGTTTATTTCTCACACAATGCCATGCCAACCTGAGGGGTTGGGGATACATATTTATAGGCTGCTAGCCAGCCAAGGCATATGCTAAGATGCTGCTAAGATGCCAGTCTAAGATGCTAGTCTAAGATGCTAACTGACAGTCCTTGATGGTCAAGAACAGAACTCTATCCTAACAGCCAGTCCTTGATGGTCCAGGACTTTATCCTCCTAACTGCCACAAGGACCATGTGCTGCAGCCCCACAAGGACCCTAGTACACAGACTTATCCATCATTCTCCCCCTAAGTCTTGTACGTCGTCTTGTGGGAGAGTTGAATCATCCCAATCCTGGAGCAAAGTTCGAGGAACTTGACCCTCCCAAGGGGCTTGGTGAGCAGGTCTGCGAGCTGATCCTTGGTGTTGATGTAGCTCGCCTCGATGCTCCCTTCTTCCACACAGCTGCGGATGAAGTGATACCTCAGTCGGATGTGCTTGCTCCGTTCGTGGAACACGGGGTTCTTTGCCAGGGCCAGGGCGGACTTGCTGTCCACCAGGAGCTGCACCGTTCTGGTGTCTTGAACGAGAAGATCACCAAGTAGTCGAGCAAGCCAGAGCGCCTGAGTACAGGCGGTGGAGGCCGCTATGTACTCAGCCTCACAGCTGGACAGGGCCACCACCTGCTGCTTGACTGATTGCCAGCTCACGAGACACTTGCCGAGGAAGAGGAGGATCCCGCTCGTGCTCTTGCTGGTGTCGATGTCGCCGGCGTGGTCGCTGTCGCTGTACCCGACGAAGTGTGCCGCCCCAGGACACCTAGGGTAGTGGAGGCCGTGGTCGAGGGTCCCTGCTATGTAGCGGACGATCCTCTTCACTGCCTGCTGGTGTTCCGACGTTGGTCGCTCCATGAACCGACTGACATAGCCGACGGAGAATGCCAAGTCCGGCCGTGTGTGAGTGAGGTAGCGAAGGCTCCCCACAAGGCGTCGGTACTGCGTAGCATCCACTTCCTCCGTCGTGCTGTCGCGGCTTAGTTTCAGCCTCTCCTCCATCGGAGTGAGAGCTGGATGGCAGTCGGTGAGCCCAGCTAGCTCAACGATGCGCTTGGCGTAGGCGGACTGTCGAAGCGCGATCCCGGAGTGGTCCTGGTGCACCTCAATCCCTAGATAGAAGGAGAGGAGCCCCAGGTCACTCATCTGGAACGTGGCCTTCATGTCTTCCTTGAACGCCGCCACCTCTGCACCTTTGGTGCCGGTGATCACCAGGTCGTCAACGTAGACGCCCACCAGCAGGGCATTTCCTCCACTCCCCCGTCGGTAGACGGCAGCCTCATGCGGGCTCTGCTCGAAACCCATCTTCTTCAGCGTGGAGTCCAGCTTGGCGTTCCACGCCCTGGGTGCCTGCCGCAGGCCATAGAGAGCCTTGCGCAGGCGGAGCACCTTGCCCTCCTGGCCGGGAATCGTAAACCCCGGTGGCTGATGCACGTAGACTTCCTCCTTCAAGTCACCATTGAGGAATGCCGACTTAACGTCCATGTGGTGGACACGCCAGCCCTCCTGGGCAGCCAGCGCAAGGAGAAGTCGCACGGACTCCATCCGTGCCACGGGAGCGAAAGCGTCGTCGAAGTCGACTCCTTCCTGCTGCAAGAAGCCTCGGGCCACCAAACGAGCCTTGTGCTTGATGATGGCGCCGGCTCCATCCCTCTTCAGCTTGAACACCCACTTAAGGGTGATTGCGCGGTGACCTCGAGGGAGATCAGCAAGCTCCCAGGTGCGGTTTTGCTCGACCGCATCCATCTCCAACTTCATCGCGGCGCGCCATGCCGCGTCTCTCTCGGCCTCTGCAAAGGACCGTGGTTCGCCGTCTTCACACACGAGCTGTAGCTGTGCCTCCAGGTCACGTGGCACCAGTCCTGGCACCGGCTGGTCGCCGAGCACATTATCCATCGTACGGTACCGCAGCGGTTCGCCTCCATACCATGCGTCGACCCGCTCCTCGTCGTGAGTGAGCGGGGAAGCGAACTTCATCGGGTTGTGCTCTGCGTGAGCTGGTGCTGATGAAGACGAGCCCGGAGTGGCGACCGCCGGGGCTGGAGTATGCGGCGTCGCCGGTTGTGGTGTCGTCGGTGTAGCAGGCGCCGGAGTCGATGTAGTTTTGGGGGCCGGGGTAGACGTGCCCGGTGAAGAGGAGCTGCTTGCTCCCCCAGCTTCCTTGAAGTGAGCGTACTCGACAATGAAGTCGTCATACGTCGGCGTCGAGCCGTCGTCCACCGCCTTGTCCCATTGCCACCCTCGCCCTTCGTTGAACACGACGTCTCGCGCTGTGCGCACACGTTGTGTCTTTGGGTCGAGGATGCGGTAGGCCTTTGAGCCCTCCACGTAGCCGATGAAGACTCCCGGAGTGCTCCTGTCGTCGAGCTTGCCGATGTGGCCGAGCTCCTTGGCGAACGCAAGGCAGCCAAAGACCCGCAAATGAGAGACCGCCGGCTTCCGCCCATGCCAGGCCTCGTACGGAGTTCTGCCGTCGAGTGCCTTAGTAGGAGAGCGGTTGAGGATGTAGACGGCCGTTAGCACCGCCTCTCCCCAGAAGACAGCCGGCATCCCTCTCTGCTTGAGGAGAGCCCGAGCCATCCCCACAACCGTCTGGTTGCGCCGCTCGACGACGCCGTTTTGCTGCGGGCTGTACGACGCGGAGTAGTGGCGCTGGATGCCCTCATCGGCGCAGTACGACGCAAATTCAGCCGCCGTGAACTCGCCGCCGTTGTCAGTGCGCAACGCTCGCAATTTGCGGCCGCTCTCCGCCTCCACACCAACCTGCGCGCGCCTGATGGCGTCCGCCGCTTCTCCCTTACTGCCGAGGATCATCACCCACATGTAGCGGGAGAGATCGTCGACGAGCAGCAGGAAGTAGCGTCGACCTCCTGGTGTGGCTGGCGTCACCGGGCCGCACAGGTCTCCGTGCACGAGCTCCAGCTTCTCCTTAGCCCGAAAACTCGCCTGTTGGGGAAAGGGGAGTCGTCTCTGCTTTGTCAGTACGCAGATGTCGCAGAACTGCTCCACATGGTCGAGGCATGGCAGGCCTCGCACCATCTCCTTGGCACTTAGACGCTTTAGGGCCTCAAAGTGAAGGTGCCCAAAGCGCTCATGCCACTGCCACGCCTCGTCGTCTCGACGGACAGCGAGACAGACCGGTTGTGCCACCTGCACATCAAGGACGTAGAGTCGATTTTCACCTCTGGGCACCTTGGCGAGAAGGCGACGCTGGCGATCCCAGATGCGTAGGACCCCATGCTCAATCAGCACGCGTGAGCCGTTCTCATCCAGCTGTCCCAAGCTGATGATGGAATTCCTTAGCGCGGGGATGTAGTAGACACCGGTGAGCAGCCGGTGCTCTCCCATCTTGGTGGTGAAGATGACGGAGCCGACGCCCTTTATCTCCACAGCGGAGGCATCCCCGAACTTGACGGAGCCTCGCGCATCGGAGTCGAGCTCGGCGAAGAATTCCCTTCGACCGGTCATGTGGTGGGTGGCGCCGGTGTCGAGGCACCACCCCGTAGCCTTGTCCTTCCCGGAGCCATCGCCGAGAAGAGCATGTGCTTTTGGCTCATCGAGGTGGATGAAAGCCTTTGCGACTGGAGTCGCCGAGGGTAGCTCAATGCTTGCATGCGCCATGAACAGAGCCGTCTCCTCCTTCGCCTGTGCGACGTGAGCCTGGCCTTGTCGTGGTTGCCGACACTCATTGGCCCAATGGCCAAACCGGCCACAGTTGTGGCAACTGTTGTCTTGTGCCGGCCTGGGCTTGCCAGCGGCGCCGTCCTTGGCGCCTCCGCGGGCGTCACCTTCGGCACGTCCTTGTGCCCTGCCCGGGGGGCCTCTTCGCGCCTTACGCTGCTTGCCACGCTTGCGGCCGCCCGTCGAGGAGGAAGGCTCCCCCTTCTTCTTGTCACCAAGGCTGGGTTCCCACTGCTCCCGAGTTAGGAGCAGCTTCCCGCCGGTGGTGACGGGCCCCGAGGGGGGCTGTGGCTCGTCGGTGTCGACGACCTTGAGTCGACCTATCGCCTCCTCGATCGTCATCGTGGAGAGGTCCAGCAACGACTCGATCGAGCGAGCCATCTGCTTGTACTTCTCGGGAATGCACCGAAAAAGCTTCTCGACAGCTCTCTCCTCGGTGTAGGTGGCATCGCCAAACTTCACCATCTTCTGCAGCAGAGTGTTGAGACGGAGAGCAAAGTCATCAACGTCCTCACCTGGCTTGAAGCCCAGGTTCTCCCACTCCTTACGAAGTGCCTGCAGGGTGGACTTGCGAGCACGGTCGCTGCCGATGCGTGCTGCGGCGATGGCGTCCCAAGCCTCCTTGGCAGTCCGCTTGTTGGAAAGCGAGAACTGCATCTCGGGCGGGACTGCGGCAATGAGGGCGTCCAGCGCCCGTCGATCCTCTAGGTGGTCGACGTTGCTGTCCTGGACTGCCTCCCACATGCGCCGCACCTGGAGCCTGACCTTCATGATCCCGGCCCACTCGACGTAGTTGGTTTTAGTGAGGGTAGGCCACCCAACACTGGAACCAACATCCCTGACCACAGTCCGGACCTCGTAGAGGCCGCGGTCCTGGTCGTTGCAGCCGCCGTCGCGGTGCGCGCCTCCACCTGGAGCGCGGGCGTGCTCGGCTGCCCACTGCGCCGTCCGCTCCTGCGCCACTTTGGCGCGATCTGCGTCGGCGCCGTCGTCCGCAGGCGCGGAGCTGCTGGAGCTGCCGGGGCTGCCGCGGAGTGCCTTGGCATCCGCCGTAGCCTCACGGGCTGCTTCTGCTGCTGCTGCTGCTTCTACCTCCGCCCTGGCTGCTTCTACCTCCGCTCTGGCTGCTGCCAGCTCCGCTGCAGCCAGCCTCGACACTCTTGCCGCCGCAGCAGCCGCTGCTACAGCCGCTCGCTCACGCTCCTCTGCCACGGCGCGCTCGGCCTCTTGCCGGCGCCGCATGCTCGAGGTAGCCGTGTGCTGAGAGCGACCTGCAGACATGGCTCGCTGCAGGGGGGCTGTTGCGTGAAGAGGAGGCTGATGAAGACGAGCTGCTGCTCGACAGTTCGGAGGGAGGAAGGTAACCAGAGGCAGACGGAGCAGCTGCTGCTACCGACTTGGGCTGCTCACAGGAAATGCTCAGGGTGCAGGTTAACCTGGCTCTGATACCACTTGTTAGACCTTTCAGCCTGAGCATTGATAGATGTGGATGACACTAGGAGAGTTGGGACAATTTTTCGTTGGTTTATTTCTCACACAATGCCATGCCAACCTGAGGGGTTGGGGATACATATTTATAGGCTGCTAGCCAGCCAAGGCATATGCTAAGATGCTAGTCTAAGATGCTAACTGACAGTCCTTGATGGTCAAGAACAGAACTCTATCCTAACAGCCAGTCCTTGATGGTCCAGGACTTTATCCTCCTAACTGCCACAAGGACCATGTGCTGCAGCCCCACAAGGACCCTAGTACACAGACTTATCCATCACTAAGATGGCTATGATCAAGCTAAGCTTCTACAGAAATATGCATGCAAAATTCTTCTAAGTACATCGAAAGTACAAAGGTGAACATGGTTCCATGCGCACCCGCATGAATAGTAAATTTAAAAAAGAAATAGAAAAATCCAAATATTCTGAAATTTTGGGGTATTTGGTTGACCATTCTACTCACGTATGAGGTTTCGTGAAGAAAAGACACCTGTGTGGTATTCTTAGTGTAGAAAATACAATCAGAACCTTACTATTCATCAAACAGTGTTTTTAATATAGCTTCGATTGTCATTTTTGCCCGGAATATCATATCACAGATGTCATTTCTTTGTGAAACTCATACGCGGTATACCGGTTGGCATGTATGTATGTTACAAACAATAATTCAGATTTTTTGATTTTTCTAGTATATTTTTTGAATTTACTACTCATCAGGGGTACACGCACTTATTTATTTCTGAAGTTCAACAATTGCCGTAACACACTACAAGTTCAAGATAAGTCTCATCCATTCTGGTTAAATATTTTTAACTTCGACCATCAATATATAGAAGGGTGGGTGCCTAGTGCCTACCCTGTTCACATAAAACTGGTACCAAAAGAATCATCAGGAAATGCACTTTCATAGTGCATGCCTAATATAATTCTAATTAGTATATCGTTTTTGTGTGATAGGAATTAGCAGTCAAAGTGGCACCTTGTAGACTTGGGTCATGCCCAATAGAAGGCACGACACACTTATGTTTCATTTACCACTGTCCAAACAGTCATTTTTTCTGTTTGCTTCTTCAGTTTTTCTTGTCCCTGTGTCGCCCTTTCATGCTTGTGTCGATGTTTGCTCCCTGTACAATGATTGTCGTTTTGGTATCTTTAAGCTATTTGGGTAATACTAATGTCCATATTCAACTAATTGTTTTGTCAGGCGAAGTGAAAAACCCTATCTTCTTATTGATTTCTTGGACTATTTGCATATAAGTGTGTAAGTACTCACATTCTCATGTCCTTCATCTTGCAGTCTTTGTTGAAAGGGCTCATCTTGATTTATGTTTCAGATATGTCCTAGGTGCTGTTTTTCTGCAGCTTTGCCAAGTTTTGCTACTCGGAGAACACCCAATTGTTCAAAAGCTTGTAGATCTTAGCCTTTTCATCCACCGTTTTACCGAACGTAAGTTGACATACATGTGCATTCTTATCTTATATAAGATACACAAAACTTTTAGTTACATGCTTATACATTAATGAATATCAAAGCATTTACAATTTTTCACGTGTCTCTTCTGTTTGTGAAAAGGTAGTTCTTTGTGGGGTATGCCTTCTAGTCTGGATTTCTTGATTGTGTTTGTGATAAGGAAGCAAATGTTATGAAGTCTAGATGTTTGCTTCTTTTGCATTGAAGATATAAATGGATGCGCCTTTCTCCAAGAAGTATAACACCTGTTAATCATACGTTATCAATTTCAAATTCTATGGTTGATGGTAGCATATTCAGAATAATGTATATATACATGAATCACGGGAGCTATGTTTGCTCGCTTTAATGGTCAATATTTTCTGTGCCTGTCAAGGATTTCGAGTTCTGCCAAGCAATATAGCCTTCATAGGGAAGGCTAGACAATTACATCGGCTAGCAAATAGAATCAATGTGCTTTTAATTATTTGCGATTTTGCTTCATTGTTGGTAATGTGTAGGTTTATTGGGGAAAAGGGACAATGCTGTCTCGTGCACAGCTTTACGCATTGTAGCTAGCATGAAGCGAGACTGGATGCAGGCTAGTATCGTCATCATTCTAGTTTCTTATTTAGGTTCTTTTGTAAGGTTGTAATAGCTTGTCCTATGTCGCAGACTGGGAGGAAGCCAAGTGGTTTATGCGGTGCAACATTATATATAGCTGCACTTTCTCATGGATATATGTACACCAAGGCAGATATTGTAAGCCCGGATGCTCCGGATGGATCAACTTATTTGCGAATTTTGTCCTTAATGTAATTCTTTGTAGTTTTGGCATTTATTGCGCACATGCAGCACTAATAAGAACATATATGATGTGTCTATCCTTTTGCTGGTTCCTGTGCAACCGGCGAACATGGCACACAATAGCATGGAAATTTCTGAAACATATTTACAACATTGATAGGACATGCTTCGAAGGAGCAAATTTCAAATCAGCATGGGATCCACACATCTGGAAACAAAAGGGAGAAATCATGTGAATAGTAGCTACTATTACTAGCATAATTTGAAATCAGCTAGTACAGTGCACATAGCCTTTTTTTTTTTTGGTTTCTCAAGTGTGCATTGAGTTTGGATTTTGAACTCTTGTTACTTGGCAGGTGCATCTTTTGTCAATGTTCTAAAACTGTATCAGAATTTTTTGTGATGTTTTGGTGGTGCTATTGTATGTTGGTGGCGCAGTAGCATTGTGTAAGGTAAGGGAGCGGATATGTGTAATGTAGGCTTGAATATGAAATGTCACTAATCATGTTTTATCTTTTTCAGGCTGCTGTTGTGCATGTCTGTGAGGCAACACTATTTAAGCGCTTGATAGAGTTTGAAAATACAGATTCTGGTAGCTTAACGGTATGTATGTTCTCATGAAATAGCCAAATGTTGGTTTTCTATTGTATATTGTCTTACCTTTTTCTGAACCTCAATCACTTTCGTAAGCCATCTGATGAAAATATAACCACTCCCAGTAATCACTCCATTAAAACCTATATAGACTGTTTACAAAGTACAAAGACATGAGTTTGTCTAACCTATGCTACAGTAAAGTAAACATAGGCTAATCCCTACAGTGAGAGACACAAGTAGAACAAAAAGCACTACACTTACGGGCGCTTTAACCCCTCCACTGTTGGGTAGGGCAGCCGTCAACCTCCAAGCTTCAGTGGTGTGTTCGTCCTCCTGTCGGTGGAGGGTGAGTCCCATTGATGGGCACTTCCAGTGGCGGGACTAACAAGACTACTCATCAATGTCGTGTTTACCCGATGTTCTTTGTTGTCTTAAGTTCTTCAGTTTTTTAAATTATCATTGCACACAATTCATATGCAATTGTATTGCACACACACCACAACACGGGTATATGCATTGCACAACAGATCATTACATTATGCGTTGCATGTTCCACATTCATCTTAAGGAAAAATTCTTACAAATGTTCATCGATACGTTTCATTCAATATACTATGACTTCTCAAAAATTCATTCTGGGATTGAAGTAAATGAGTACAATCCTAGCAGACTATGGTGTGTTTGTGCGCTTATTGTGTTACTTCTAGAAAGACCGGAGCAGGACAGTGAGAAGAAGTGTTCAAACACATTGATGTCAAAGTCTCAAAGACATCCTTCAACACCTCTTGCATCTCCCCCTCCGTTATCCTCTAAAGTTCCGCAGCCACACACATTGGAGGCCGTGGTACTCGTTTACTTAAATCCTGCAGGGATTCTAGAAAAATAGTGCACTACTAATCCATATACATCTTGCTATCCTACATGTCATACTAATCTATCTAGCTAGGCTATTGTATCTTTGTCTTGCTTATTATCGCTTCATTCTTGCCAAAAAAATTAAAAAAATCAAGTTTATTACGAAACCCTAGAAATGCCTCAGCTTGATGGATAGAACCATAGATGCCTCAGCTCAATGTTCGGGGACCACAGTAGAGCCGCGGCTTGATGGCCGACACATAGTTGAAAGCTCGAAACAAGGAGAAGCCTAGGTAGTTACCTTCGCTGGCCTGGCGGTGGAGGCTCCGGTGGTGAACGGCTGGCCGAGACAGACCCGAAACAAGGACAAGCCTAGCTAGTTACCTTGGCTGGCCCAGCGGTGGGAGGTTTCCCTAGTGAGCGGCGGGCTCTGGTGTAGGTGCAACGGGATCCAATGGGTGCCACCATCGCCATGGCCAACCACACTAGAAATTTGGAGGGGATATAGGGGAGCATCACGGGATACTGACATAGCCGGTAGAGGAAAGGATGCTGGCACTGCCACGACGCCAGATCCCTACCGCTAGATGTCGTGCATCCGAGGATGATTTAGTGATGGAAGGAGAGGAGGGATGCGGTGGTGGTCATAGGAGGGGGGTTACGACATTCGAGGGACTGAGTTTTTCGGGTGTTCTTATAGAGGCGAGGTTAAGGTACGTAAGATTTTTGGATGTGCCTCTCCACTGATGGGTGTAAGAGCATTTACAAGGGTAAACCTCAATCAAACGCCCCTAATTGTCCATGGACAGTCGGGCGGGCGCCAAACCTCTAAGGCTAGCGCTTAAATATCCCCTACTCATCTGCCTCCCCCCTCCCCCTCCCCTCTATAAAGTCAAGTAATCAAAGATAAATATACTACAATGCATCAATTTTTCAAAGATAAATATTCCAATGCAACGATACTTCAAATATATAATATTACAATCCAAACATAAAGTTTTCAAATAAAATAGTTTAAACTTAAATTCAATTATCTGGCCACATGCTCTAATTGTTTGAGTGAAACACCCACAGATGCTCCACTAGATCATTTATAAGCTGTGTATGATTTGCTCGGTTGTGAATTTGATGATCCATCTACAGAAAATTCCCAAACGTTGCCGCCTCTTGATGTGGAAGCTGGACAGATTCACACATATGTTTGAAATCCAGAACATTGAGAACATTCTCTTCCTCATCCTCCACAATCATACTGTGCACAACATGATTGTGGATTGCACAATATGTCATCACCTCCCACAATGTCTGTGGATCCCATTGTTTAGCAGGCCCGCGAGCAAATTCAAAACATGCTTGAAACACTCCAAATGCCCTCTCCACATCCTTTCTAGCACCTTGTCTTGTAGCAAAGTGAGATTTCTTGGTACCTATTGGACCGGAGATGGTCTTGACAAACCTCGACTACGGAGGATAGATACCATCGTCCATCGGCAAGGCAGCACCCCATGTTGTAGTCATGCCCATGATGGTATAGTTGCACTCTAGAACATTACGAGCATTCGAAATGACTAAAGACTAAAGCTTGAACATCTATAGTGACAGACAAGGGCAAATCATAACTAGAAGGAGACTACCTTAGGACAACTTAGAATCAAGAAATTGGGGGGAGCTTTCTGGCTTGCACTGTTTGGCCTGTTCATACTAATTAACAATCATGATATTCAAGGTATGTATCTTGATAAGATCAGGCAACGGAAAAAGCTTGGCTTGTGAAGGGTAATGAACGGAGCCAGCTTGGTTCAGTGTATATTCTTTTGGCTCCTCACACAGCCTTGCAAACAATGGTGACCGCCGGAGCATGTTGATGTTATTGTGAGACCCTAGCATGCCAAAGAAAGAGTGCCAAATCTAGAGTCTTGTGATGCAACTGCTTCAAGAATGATGATGTGAGTTTTAACATGACCTTCCTTCGCCCTTGTTGAGCATAGGGGCAGTTCTCCCATTTCTAGTGCATGCAATCCATGGATTCGAGCATACCTGGAAACCTTCTTGATTCTTCAAGTGCCAAAAGCCTCAAGTGTCCTCGACATTTGGTTCTCTCAAGAACTTTGGTCCAAACATCTTCACCTTTGCACTAGCAAATCTAACCAATACTTCCAAGCATGTGCTCTCAGACATCTGGAGGTACTCACCCCACTAGTCTATGTCTGTGCCATACCACAGTAGTTGTGCACTTTTGGGGACCAGAGAACCCAAGCAAGCTAAGGGCACCCCCTTTAACTTGAAGTAATCATCATAAGCCTTGACATCATCCATGATGCGCAAGAACAATGACCTGCACATTTGGTAGCGACGATGAAAAAAGTGCTTGAATAACGCATCGGGGGCAAAGTACTCGTCTATAGATCAACATGGCCCCTTGCCTGACGCTGATTGAAAATTCAATGTCTCGATATTGAACCCTTGAAGATGAGAACATGCTCCTCGGCATTCTCCGTTTCTTGAAGAACTGCCATCATTATTGCCGTTTCATCCTCCTCATCAGACGAAGACAACCCATGAACTTGTTGTAGAAGTACTCCTCTGAATCCATCGTGTTTCCTTCAAAGTGAACGAATGTAAAAGAATGCACTATGGCATTTGACTGAACACTTGCTGTGCGTAATTCTGCCATGGACCATGTCAGCAGAGGCTGCGGGTGGATCTTGCCGAGCTTCGGCAAGGCCCGAGCGGCGTGGGAGGGGAGGGGGGGGGAGGGGTACAGCGTCCGGCTCCGAGAGCAGAGACAGAGAACGACAACAACAGCAACAAAGCCTTTAGTCCCAAACAAGTTGGCATAGGCTAGAGGTGAAACCCATAATATCTCGCAACCAACTCATGGTTCTGGCACATGGATAGCAAGCTTCCACGCACCCGTGTCCATGGCTAGTTCTTTGTCGATACTCCAGTCCTTCAGATCCCTCTTTTGCGGACTCCTCCCATGTCAAGTTTGGTCTACCTCGACCTCTCTTGACATTATCGCCCCGCTTTAGCCATCCGTTATGCATTGGCGCTTCTGGAGGCCTGCGTTGGACAAGCTTCTCTTCAATTGACGCTACCCCAACTCTATCTCGTATATCATCATTCCGGACTCGGTCCTTCCTTGTGTGGCCACATATCCATCTCAACATGCGCATCTCTGCCACACCTAACTGTTGAACATGTCGCCTTTTAGTCGGCCAACACTCAGCACCATACAACATTGCGGGTCGAACCACCGTCCTATAGAACTTGCGTTTTAGAGCTTTTGTGGCATTCTCTTGTCACAGAGAATGCCAGAAGCTTGGCGCCACTTCATCCATCTGGCTTTGATTCGATGATTCACATGTTCATCAATATCCCCATCCTTCTGCAACATAGACCCTAGATATCTAAAGGTGTCCTTCTGAGGCACCACCTGCTCATCAAGGCTAACCTCCTTCTCATGCCTAGTAGTACTGAAACCGCGTCTCATTTATAAAGAACGATGGCGTTTGAAAAAAGAGGGGTCCAAGCTGTTGAAGTCCGACGTGGCGAACGTCCGGGACTCCGGGCTCCCCTACTTTACACCTTGATTTGGGGCCGGGCTTGGGGATTACGGACATCTGGACGCGTACGGCCCAAAGTAGGGGTCTGCGTTGGACTATAAATGTCCGGACCATCCGGTCCGAACATTTGTGGGCAGGGTAGGGGTCTGCGTTGGAGATGCCCAAACTATCATCCAGCTATCATCTAGAATCGGACGTTGTGCATCATGCTTAAACAACATTTCGTAATGCATTTCTGTGTCAACTACACATGTGTTTACTTCCTTTTGTCTTTTCAGATAGCTAGTTTCAGGTGATATTCCTGTATCTCCTAGAGCATTTGGCTTCCCCTTTCATGTATATATACTTCTGTGATATCTACTACAAACATATATTATCTGTCTTGACCTGTATGAAGATGATATAATGCCAACTTAAATGCGATGCATTGTGAACAGCAAGCTCTGTTCTTTTTTTGATGAAAAATAAATAAAAATGATGAGTTTCTTTCTTTTGCTGCTCTTTGTGAACAACAACCTCTGTTTGATACTGATACTTGTAAGATTCCATAGTTGATGAATCTCTTTCTTTTGCAACTCCTTGCCCTTCACACAACAGTTTTCTGGCAGACACCTAGTGCTTATAGTTATTTTTCTAGCTGATCTTGGATGAATTGATGACATTTATGCTCCAAGACCATGTGCAATTGTCCATCAGGATTATGATTGGAGGGGGTTTCAACATTGACGTCATCAACTCCATTTATAGTTCATTTATTTTGTCTACAACTTTTTTTTTGTAAGAACTTCATTTATGGTATACCACTGCTTAGTTATAATTTGTGTCTTCATGCCCTATGATAGATTGAAGATTTTTTGGCAAAGGCTGATGAAGAGCCGGTTTCAAAATGTTTAGCCAAGTCTGGAGAAGTCCTTTGCGAGCACAAGGATAAGGGTGCTGAGCATTTTTCTCATGGACTTTGTGAGGAATGCTACGACAATGTAACTCACATTTACTATGTTTGTAATGCATTGGTTTTGATATTTCAGTCACTACTACTGACATGACTTGATTGCTCAGTTCACTGAACTGTCAGGTGGACTGGAGGGTGGTGCTGACCCTCCAGCTTTCCAGCAAGCTGAAAAACAAAGACTGGATGCTGCTAAAAGAGCCAAGGAAGCTGTGGACGAGGCAATATGTGAGTTACATAATTCTGAGTTTGAAGCTAACATCATGAGCCCTGGGAAGGTAACGGTTCCTGAACATATGTAAATCCATGCTTCTTGCCCCATTAATCTGAGATTCTTTCTTTCTGAACTAAAATTCTCAACTAAGCAATTACACTTATTGTAAGCTGAAAGTGCGTTATACCGACTAGAGGGGGCAGGGGGAGGGGTGAATAGGCGATTTTTATGAAAGTCTTCAAAACGTGGAAGTTATGAAGACAAACGATAGAAATAAACCTATTATCATGCAGCGGAAGGTAGACTACACTAAGCAAACCATAGTCAAGTATTCAATGGAGTAAAAACACAATGACTAATAGTAGCAATGTAGTAAGGATCAGGTAGAAAAATATTATGAAGTCAAACAAAACACGCAGTCACTCAGTGAAGACAAAAGATAGTGCAATCATACAATGACTTCACAAGGACCAACAGTAAGTAAAGGGAAGGGAAGGATGAAACCAGTAACTCGTTGAAGACAATGATTTGTTGGACCAGTTCCAGTTGCTGTGACAATTGTACGTCTGGTTAGGGCGGCTAGGTATTTAAACCTGAGGACACACAGTCCCGGACACCCAGTCCTGAACACGCAGCTCAGGACACCCAGTCCTCACCGTATTCCCCTTGAGCTAAGGTCACACAGACCTCACCCAATCACTCAGGTAAGTCAGACTCCCAAACCTTCACAGACTTCGTTCACCGGCAATCCACAATGTCTCTTGGATGCTCAGAACGCGACGCCTAACCGGCTGGAGGATTCACAGTCCTCAAGTGTAATAAATCTTCAGATCACACAGACAAGAAGACTTAAGTGATGTCTAACACTCTTTGGCTCTGGGTGGTTAGGGCTTTATCCTCGCAAGGAATTCTCTCTCAAAGGCTTCGAGGTGGGTTGCTCTCAAACTCTGAGCAGCCAACCGTTTATGGTTGTAGGGGGTGGGCTATTTATAGCCACTAGGCAACCCGACCTGATTTGTCCGAAATGACTCTAGGTCACTAAGGAACTGACACGTGTTCCAACGGTCAGATTGCATACACACACGACAGCTTTACTTGGGCTACAAGCAAAGCTGACTTGTTCGACTCTGGACAAGTTTCGCTCTCATAGTCTTCACTCGAAGACATAGATTTTGGTTAAGCATCACTTCAGTTATTCTGACTGGTTCACTTGGACCCCACTAAACAGTACGGTGGTTCCTATGACTCAACAAAGAAGAAACAGAACTACAAAAGATCTAAGTCTTCAAGCTCCATAGGCTTCATGCGATGTCTTCTCTTGTCATAGTCTTCAATGTGAGTATCTTCACATACCACCTTTGACATTAATGTCTTCATACATTTTTAGGGGTCATCTCTGGTAGGAAAACCGAATCAATAAGGGACTTCTACCTGTGTTATCCTGCAATTCTCACAAACACATTAGTCCCTCAACTAGGTTTGTCGTCAATACTTCAAAACCAACTAGGGGTGGCACTAGATGCACTTACAATCTCCCCCTTTTTGGTGATTGATGACAAACTAGTTGAAGTTTTCAACGGGAAATATAATATGTGAAATTGTAAAGGATAAGGAATTGTCTTTATAAGTTGCAAGGGCTCCCCCTGAAGATGTGCATATAAGTAATTTGCTTTTGGAATGCAAATGCACATGTCATGTTGTACTTGTGGAGCTCCTCTTCAACTTATGATGACAATTCATTATGCATGTGAAGATATGTGAAGATAATGACATGCATAATGGAAAATGGACGTCTGCAAAATGATCTAAGTGCGGAATTTATCGTCGCACATGCGAAATTTATCATCGCATCACAAAGTGGCAAATAAGCAGCAGACGACCATTGAGTTTAAGTGTTACAACTCAAAGAACCAAATGTATCAAAACGAGAGTTGTAAACACGAAGCAAAATATAAAGCACCCGCCCATATGGACCTGCTTGAAGACTATCACTCATATGCTTCTCCCCCTTTTGTCAGTAAGGACCAAAAAGGTTTGAAGACATAGAGCATCTACTCGTTCCCATGAAGAGTAGGTGAAGCAGCAGGGTCGTCGGTGGTGTTCAGCGGTGCAGAAGAACTTGGAGCAGTGTCGAAGCGTGCTGAAGGAGGTGGCGGTGAAGTAACATCGTCTTCATCCTCGATCACTCTGGCATGCACAGTTGCAGCAGAGGAAGAGAACTCAGAGTCTTCAAGAGATGGAGTGCGTCGCAGCACTGCCCTTCGAGGAGGTGTGGAGTCAAACTTGAAGCGTTCAGAGAAGCCATCCTCTTAAAGATCATCTTCAGAGCACATCAGCGTCAGCCCCTTCCATGTGCGTCGAGAGGTTTCATGGGCAACAAAAGCATTTTTGGTGGCAAGATTGCGAATGCGGTTGACATCCACCAAGAGGCTTTGCATTTGACGCTTCAGCCAGTCATGATGCCTATCCTGTTTCTGATGAAGAGCCACCAGAAGCTCTCGGTCATTAAGAACACGAGTGCGCTTCTTGGGTCGTTGGGCAGTTGTGCTGTCGGTGGCTTCAGTAAGGGCAAGATGTGGTGCACGTGTAGTTCCAGCCAAAGGATACACACGAGTGACTGCTTCAACTCCTTCAATGTTCTGAGAAAAACTTTGATGCTCTGCATTCTGAAGACTTAGAGGTTCCTTGGCAGGCTCAGGATAGATGGCTTCAATAGACATATCCACATCAGGCAGAAAGATCCGATGATTGCGAGCAGATGGCTGATATGAGATAGCGGAGTGAAGTTTGATCAGCCGCATTACCCATGGGGTGTAGAACTTCAAGCCAAAAAGATCAGAGCCTGATGCAGCAAGTTGGCGAATGAAGAACTCCTGTGCATTGAAGCATTTGCCATGAAGAATATAGAAGACCAAAGTCTTCATTGCACCTTCCAGCTTGGCATGTGGAGAGTGTCCTTTGATGGGCCAGAGAGTTCGCCTTATGATGTGATAAATAGTCCTTGACAGATACTCTAGGTCTTCAACAAAGAACTCTTTGGGATATGCAGCATCTTGGGGCAATGGCTTCATCATACTGAGCATCTGACTCATGTTAGGTTCAGCCTTCTGAAAGATGCTCTCCACAGCTTCACTGTGAAGTTGACAGCCAGATTCGTAGAGATCGCCAGGAGTGGGTAGACCAGTGAGCTCAATGATGTCAAAGGCTTTGGCTTTGTGATGAACGTTTCCTGTCATCCACTCCAGGACCCAAGTCTTCGGATCTCTGTTGTACCCGCGGATGTGAAGTGTGGCATAGAATTGGAGTAACAACTCTTCATTCCAATGCTCTTGATCCGTGACGAACGGCAGCAATCCAACCTCTTTGAAGCAATCCAGAGCTTCTTCCAGACAGGGCAGACCAGCTATTGCTTCAATGTCAAGACGCTTGTGTGAGAAGATGCGACCTTGATTGTATAGAATGCAGGAGTAATAGCTTCGCTGCGGATAGCTTCAGAACCGATCAAATGATATTCTTTCCCTTGAGTAGGGGTTCCTGGAGCTATTGAAGAATGTGTTGTCTCCTCTGAAGCCATTGACATTGAAGGATCCAGGTGCTGATGCAGGACCTGAAAACCTGCGCAATCTTGGGATTGGCTTCTGTACCTGAGGCCTGTGCTCAACATGATAGTCGAACTGAGGACCGGCAGCAGGCGCAGGAACAGAAGCAGTGGAATCAGTGGCTTCGCTGACTTCTGGTGCTTGGGTTGGTGAAGGCTCCACATTAGCTTCAGCCATGACAGCGTCAGTGGCTTCATTGGTGTTGATGGTGGCAGCCCCAAGATTTTCAACCTCCACTTGACGAGCTGGAGGGTCGGTCACAGTCATGTTCTCCTCGAGAACAGCTTCTTGATGGGACAGGGGAGTAGCGGCTTTTGGGGCTTCTTCTTCATCGGCTGATGCAGCCAGAATGTCTTTAGCAGCTTTAGCTTCAGACTCAGAGACTGAAGGCATTGGTCCTTTGTGAAGCCTGCGCAACACTGGCGACGCCTATGGAGTTGGAGTTGGCTGGGTCTCTAAATCTTCTTCCTCTTGCGGGCGATCAGCCCATGAAGCATCCTGAGCAATTGGCGTCAGAGGACGACCAATGCTGATGAGTTCGCTGTGCGTTAGCACAGGCGATGATACCTGTTGGTGCTTGAGCTGAGGAAGGACTGCATTATCTTCAACATGGTCATGGTGACCAATATCTTCAGCAGCGATGGGATCAGCTGCTGGAAAGTCTTTAGCTTCATGAGCCTCTGTGAAAGCAGGCTCATGGGCAGTCAGTTGACGTTCTTGCGATTCAGCGTCAGGGTGAACCATGGAGATGGGTTCAACAATCGAGGACTCTGTGGGAGCAGCCCGTTCCTTCTTGGTCTTCCTTTTCTTCTTGAAGGGGGCAGTAGCAGAGGCTTCAGGATGTTTCCTCTTCCTGGCTTCAGCCTCAGCAGTCCTCGTCTTCTTCAGCTCTGAAGCGGTTGACCGGGCCTTTGGCTTCGAGCCAGTCATGCTAGTTGGGAAGACAATGGGATCTGCTTCCTGCCTTGGTGCGTTGGGTTCGGCCACAATGGGCTTCTTCTTCTGTTTAGCGCCGTCCTGGGATCAATGCCCGGACGCCCAAGGGCCTTGCGCTTCTCAGCCTCGTTATAGCCTTGCACACACTTGTCAGCCAGACTCTTCATGCGCTCCCGAGAACCCTGAGCTTCTGCGCGTTTTTTGAGAAATGCTTCTTTGAGCTCGTGCAGCATAATTTTGAAGTTTTTCACCTCTTGCACGTTGAGCTTGGCCATATGCTTCTTGAACTGAGCCTTTTCATAGTCAATCTTTTGCTTCAGTTCGACGATGCGCTGAGCGAGAGCTAGCTCTGAAGCAATGACGCCATGAAAGGCGACACTGAGGCCGATGGGTAGTTGCAGATCTTCGAAGCTGATGTTGGACGTGTCAAACCACTCATCAATGAAGTTGTGGATGATTGTCACGTTAAAGAGAGGCAGATCATTGAAGATTTCTGCTTCTTCTTTGCTCTTAATGAGTTGCTCAAGAGCGTCATCTGCAAAATCTTCATCACTGGACAAATCAATGGCATCGTTGCGCAGAATGGCAGCAGCTGTCAGCTCTTGGCCGGTGTGTGGCAGAGGCATCTTGACCTTCTGGGGCTTGGAGATGCGTGACAAATCTTCAGACTGCACACTGTCTTCAGGAGGTGCAGTTGCCAATGGCTTCGCTCGTGAGATTTTTGGTGCAGAGACAGGCTTGGAAGCTTTGGGCTGCTTCAGTTTCTTTAGCTTTAGCACTGCAGGCGCTTCCTCTAAGTCAGCGTGATCTGCAGGCTCATTTGCGGCAGTCCCTTAAACCACTATATGGGTGATGAGACCTTCAAGGTTGTAGAAGGGCCCAAGAAGATTGGGTTCAGCTTCGCGAGTTCCATCGGCACGGGGAGCAGAGGGACCAGGGTTGAAGTCTAATCCCAAAGACTTTTTGTTCTGCTTCGCTGAGTTCTTAGCAAACTGGAAGTTGCGCTTGAACAGATTGTCGTCACGGCACCATAGTAGCGACGATGGGTGTGCATCTGCAGGCTGTGGCCGGCGGACCATGCAGGGATAGAAGCCTTGTTCAATGGCTTCTTCTCTGGACCTGGGTTGAAGATTTTTGTATAGGATGTCTCCCCACGGTCGCTTGATGGCATTTTTCTCAGCATATTCTTGGGTCACAAACTGGTATTTGAACCATTGTTCTGCCTAATATCTTTGAATTCACTGGATTCGGGTCTTGCGCTGATTATAATCCTCTTCAGGATCTGTCTTGAAGTTCTGAGAGGTCATCAGGCAGATCTCTTGATGTTCCGCCACGATGCTGTCTGCCTCCCTTCCTTGTAGCTTTCTCTGAAGCCATGAATTTTAACCTAAAAGGCTTCAATACGTTCAAAGGCTTCAAGGGCTTTCGTTTGCTGGACAAACAGGAACTGGCTTCGGGAGAATTTATATGATGCTGTAAGAATTCTGCAAATGAATGCAGACTATGAGAACCAAGGGATTCTCCCATGGACATGTACCTGCGACAGCATTAAGGTGCGAGGGAAGGGGAAGAGGTCATATGCATTCTCAGAAGATTTTGAAAATAAATCAGTTTAGAAGACATTGACCTCATCGTGCGAAGACATTCACTCGTAGATGAGTTGGTTCCAGATTTGTACGAATCCATGGATCAGTACAAGTGAGGAATCTAACTACTTTGTGAAGTACAAGTGAATATACTAGGCATATTATGAGATGCAGTATGTAAGAGATCCAACTTGTGTGAACAGAAACTGCTTGTGGTAGAAAGTGACGAAGCTATAGGATCAAAGGGGCTGTAAAAAGGAAGTTTTATTTACCACACGAAGAACTGCTAGACGGAGTGAAAGAGGAGGCCGAGCAGTTCGATCGTCCGTGCCTAACTTGGCGACGGAGGACACCTACAGCGACGGCGGAGAGGACGATGTCCGCGGTCGGCGTGAGGATGGCGTCGGAGAGGTTGCGGCAGCGAAGCGCTTCATCGCCGGCGTCATCGAGAGTTAGCAATGGCGCTAGGGTTCGTGCGAGAGTGGAAGAAAAGATAATGACTGCGGTGAGGCGTGTATTTATAGGGACAGGTGCGGCTCAGTGTTATTACACAGGTGCCCCTGGCGATTCACATCTGAGGAACACATGGCCATCATGCAGCATGTCGGAGATTGTTCCATGTCCCACGCACGCCTGGATTATCAGGTGGTCGTTCCCACTTCTCCGGGTTTCAGGTGAAGGAATGAGCTGACAAAGACGCAGAGAAGACATTCGACAGTTTCAATAGAATGCATATGACTTGAAGAGATGGAGTTTGAGATAGAAAGCATAGAGAGGTTAGGATCCGATCACATTCACTTAGTTCAAAAGACTCAACATGAAGACATAGCTATAAGTGAATGCTGTAGAGGACAGAACACTAGTATATATATATTCAACATAGTGAAGATAATCATGAAGACATGTTGAAATTTAAGCCAAACCAAATGTGAAGACATAGCAAATGTAACGCCATGAGTGAAACACTTCGAACAGAACCCTTGGTGGTGGCGTTACTCACCGTATAGAAAGTATTAGACCTAGACACGACGCACAATTATCATGGCGTTCCGAAGTCAAATTCCACATTAATGTATTCACACTTAGAATGTATGTCTTCATTGATTGAAGATATACTTTACTTCGTGTGTTGCACATTTAAGTCATCAATATGCATAAGTGTTAGGATGTGTGCCTGATCATAAGACATTTGAGGATTCCAGGATATTTAGCTCACACCGTAACTTGCAAAATCTCTTCTCATCCAAGGGCTTGGTGAAGATATCTGCCAATTGCTCCTCAGTGTTGACGTGTATAATATCAATATCTTCCTTCACAACATGATCTCTGAGAAAGTGATGACGAATTTCAATGTGCTTTGTCTTCGAGTGCTGAACTGGGTTGTTGGCAATCTTGATAGCGCTTTCGTTGTCGCAGTAGAGTGGCACTTGCTTCAGATGAATGCCATAGTCCTTGAGTGTTTGCTTCATCCACAGAAGCTGAGCGCAGCAAGATCCAGCAGCAATGTATTCAGATTCAGCAGTGGAGAGAGATACACAGTTCTGCTTCTTTGAAGACCAACATGCAAGTGATCGTTCCAGAAAGTGACATGTGCCTGATGTAGACTTGCGATCAACTTTGTCACCAGCATAATCAGCATCCAAAAATCCAATCAAATCAAACTCTGAGCCCTTTGGATACCATAATCCTAGAGTTGGGGTGTGAGCCAAATATCAAAGAATTCGCTTCACAGCTAAGTGATGCGACTCCTTTGATGCCGCTTGAAATCGAGCACACATGCAAACACTATGCATAATATCTGGCCTAGATGCACATAAATAAAGCAAAGAACCAATCATGGAGCGGTATACCTTTTGATCGAACTCTTTACCATTGTCGTCAGGACCTAGATGATGTTTGGCTGGCATTGGTGTTGTGAAGCCTTTGCAGTCTTGCATACCGAACTTCTTCAGGCAATCTTTGAGATACTTCTCTTGAGATATGAAGATGCCATTGCGTTGTTGTCGTATTTGAAGACCAAGGAAGAACTTCAGCTCCCCCATCATGGACATCTGATATTGCTCTTGCATCATATGTCCAAACTCTTCACTGTACTTCTGATTGGTGCAGCTGAAGATAATGTCATCCACATATATTTGGCACACAAACAGTTCACCATCATATGTCTTTGTGAAAAGAGTGGGATCTAGGGAACCAGGTATGAAGCCTTTGCTCTTCAGGAAATATTTGAGTGTGTCATACCAGGCCCTAGGGGCTTGTTTGAGGCCATACAGTGCCTTGTTGAGCTTGTATACCATGTTAGGATGTTTTGGATTTTCAAAGCCAGGTGGTTGTGCAACATACACTTCTTCTTCAATCTTGCCATTGAGAAAGGCACTTTTCACATCCATTTGATATAGAAGTATGTTATGATGATTTGCATAGGCCAGCAGTATGCGTATGGCTTCAAGCCTAGTCACAGGAGCAAATGTTTCATCGAAGTCAATGCCCTCCACTTGAGTATATCCTTGAGCAACGAGCCGAGCTTTGTTTCTGACAACTTGACCATGCTCATCTTGCTTGTTGCGGTATATCCATTTGGTGCCTATTATGTTGTGCTTCCGAGGATCAGGACGCTTAACCAGTTCCCATACATTATTCAGCTCAAACTGTTGAAGCTCTTCTTGCATAGCTTGAATCCATTCAGGTTCCATGAAGGCTTCTTCAACTTTCTTGGGTTCTGATATTGATACGAATGCGAAGTGCCCACAGAAATTTGCTAGCTGAGTTGCCCTTGAACGAGTGAGTGGACCAGGTGCATTGATGCTGTCAATTATTCTGTCAATCTGCACTTCATTGGCAACACGAGGATGTACAGGGCGAAGGTTTTGCTCTTGCTGTTCATTGTCATTGTTAGTGGGATTGTCTTCAGGCTGAGCATTGTCTTCAGGTTGATCAGGTGCGGAGATGATAAGTTCCTCTTCAGGTTGAGCCTCAGAGGGTATGATTTCTCCAGTTCCCATTAGCTTGATTGATTCGCTGGATGGAACTTCATCTAGCACATTTGGTAGGTGCTCTCTTTGTGAACCGTTAGTCTCATCAAACCGCACACCCACTGTTTCAACCATTTTATAATGAAAGAGATTGAAGACTCTGTAGGAGTGCGAATCCTTTCTATATCCAAGCATAAAACCCTCATGTGCTTTTGGTGCAAATTTTGAAGTGTGATGTGGATCCTTGATCCAGCACCTGGCTCCAAATACTCTGAAGTAACTGACATTTGGCTTCTTGCCAGTAAGGAGCTCATAAGATGTCTTGTTCAGAAGCTTGTGAAGATAAACACGATTGATTGTATGGCATGCAGTGTCAATGGCTTCAGGCCAGAATTTTCTTGGAGTCTTGTATTCATCAAGCATCATTTGGGCCATCTCAATAAGTATTCTGTTTTTGCGTTCGACGATGCCATTTTGCTGTGGCGTGTACGGAGCTGAGAATTCACGTGTGATGCCCAAAGTATTAAGATATGTATCAAGGCCAGTGTTCTTGAATTCAGTGCCATTGTCACTTCTGATGTGCTTTATCTTGGCGCTATAGTTGTTCATTGCTTGATTGGCGAAGCGTCTGAAGACATCCTGCACTTCAGTCTTGTAGAGGATTATGTGCACCCAAGTATATCTAGAATAATCATCAACAATGACAAAGCCATAGAGACAAGCAGTAGTAGTAAGAGTTGAGTAACGAGTGGGACCGAAAAGATCCATGTGGAGCAGTTCGAAGGGTCGAGTGGTTGTCATGATTGTCTTCGAGGGATGTTTGGCCCTCGTCATCTTTCCTGCTTCATAGGCACCGCATAAGTGATCTTTCTTGAACTTAACGCCCTCGATGCCTATAACATGCTTCTTCTTTGTAAAGGTGTGAAGGTTCCTCATGCCAGCATGCCCTAGCCTCCGATGCCAGAGCCAGCATTCTGAAGCTTTTGCTAGAAGACATACGGCAAGCTGTGGTCCTGCTGAGAAATCTACCACGTACAAATCATCTTTCCGATACCCTTCAAACACTAGAGACTTGTCAGATTCCATTAGAACAAGGCAGCGATATTTTCCAAACATTACGATCATGTTCAAATTGCAAAGCATTGAGACAGACATTAAGTTGAAGCCAAGGGATTTAACAAGCATGACTTTATCCATGTGTTGATCCTTTGAGATTGCAACTCTACCTAGACCCAATACCTTACTTTTATCAGTGTCAGCAAATGTGATGTGACTCTTGTCGGATGGACGTAAGGTTGAATCCATAAGAAGGCTTCTTTTGCCAGTCATGTAATTGGTACACCCACTATCAATAATCCATTCTGAAGACGCTGGTGTCATACCCTACAGTGCAGTTAGGGGGATAGGCTTCACGAAGAGAATTGTGAAGCAAAAACATTTGACGAACCAGTGGGTTATGAAAGCTTAGATCCAGATTAGGACTAATAGGGAGAGTAGCAAGCGGTTCAAGAACGAAGTACATAGTAAGACCATTCGGGCATTTGATCTTGCGCCCTACAAGATGTTTAAGGTCCCCAGCAATAGCTTCAGACGATTTTGGTTTTCTGCTGGAGACCTTTCCCTGCAAAAGAGAGTTAAGCTTTCTTAGCCACCCACATCTTCAAGGGTGGCTTAGAAGCAATAAGTCTAAGTGCAGCATCTGAGAACTTTGGCTTTGGAGCCCTAGCAAACAGTTTTGCAGGCGGACAATAGTACTCATAAGAATAAGTAGAATAGTTTTTGGTCTTATGAACATGGCGGTTTGATGAACCGCGCTCATATTCATAGGCATGAGTATGGTTTCGCTGCAAAACATTTGCGTTAGTGCGACTCAGATGGACCGTATGAAGCCTGTGGTCTGGGGTTTGTCTTCTTCATGTGTGGTGTCATGATGACATTCACAGGAAGATTCTCCAGACATTTTTTCGGAACCCAGATCTTATTCATAGGCGGTCCATTCCTGCAGTGTGTACCTGGCAAACACTTCACCATTCTGATTCTTAAACAATTTATAGTTTGCATCAAAGGATTCATCAATGACAATGGGGTTTGCACAAGTTAAGCCAGATAGAGTAGATGGATCTGCTGAAGATTCCTTTGCAGCAACCCATGTGGTTTTGGGGTACTGCTCAGGTTTCCAGTAAGAGCCATCAGCATTCATTTTCCTTATGAACCCAACTTCCTCTTTCCTCGGGTTTCGGTTCAAGATCTGCTTTTTGAGGACATCACATAGTGTCTGATGCCCTTTAAGACTTTTGTACATCCCTGTTTCAAGCAACGTCTTCAACCTAGCATTCTCATCAGCAATAGCAGTGGTATCCTCAGTAGAGGGATTAATGTCCACATCAACAGTTGAAGATATTGCAACAGTAGCAGCAGTAGAACATTCAGCAACAGAAGTAGTATTATCACGCTCAATGCATTTAAGACATGGTGGTTCAAATCCTTCCTGAGCGAAACTGATCTGTTTGGCGCGAAGTGACTCATTTTCCTTTTGAAGGTCTTCATGAGCCGCTCTCAATTTCTCAAGATCTTGCTTCCTTTGAAGATAATCATAGGAAAGCTATTCATGAGTTGTTGAGAGCGTTTCATGACGACTTTCAAGTTCCTCATACTTAACGTGAAGATTTTTTATGTCTTCAATTAAGGACTCAGATCGAGTCATTTCAGCGCCTAACAGATCATCGCTTTTGTCTAACAGTTTTTGAATATGTTCCATGGCTTTTTGTTGTTCAGTTGCAATTTTAGCAAGTGTTTTGTAGCTGGATTTTGAACCACAATCAGAGTCATCGTCACTAGATGTTTGATAGCGAGTAGTGCGTGTGTTTACCTTGACACCGCGTGCTATGAAGTAGTAGGTAGGAGCGGAGTAGTCCTTGTCATTTGCATCGGTGTCGGTGATGAAGTCATTGTCTTCAGTGTTGAAGATGGACTTGGCAACGTATGCTATAGCCAGACTTGCGACGCCAGAATCGGACTCCTCCTCAGACTTCACCTCCGTCTCCTCAGAAGCGGACTCCTCCTCTGAATCCATTTCCTTGCCAACAAACGCACATGCCTTGCCAGATGAGCTCTTCTTGTGTGATGAAGACTTTGAGGAAGACTTGGAAGAAGACTTTGAGTATTTCTTTTTTTTCTTGTCGTCAGAGTCATATTCCTTGCTCTTCTTCTTCTTTTTGTTCTCATTGTCCCAGTGCGGACACTCAGAGATGAAGTGGCCAGGTTTCTTGCACTTGTGACATGTTTTCTTCTTGTAGTCATGAGCAGAAGCTTCATCATTCCTTGAGCTTGATCGGGAAGACTTTCTGAAACCTTTCTTCTTGGTGAATTTTTGGAACTTCTTCACAAGCATAGCAAGTTCCCTTCCAATGTCTTCAGGATCATCAGAACTGCTGTCAGATTCTTCTTCAGATGAGGAGACAGCTTTTGCCTTCAAGGCACGAGTTCGTCCATAGTTTGGACCGTAGATATCTCTTTTCTCAGAAAGCTGAAATTCATGTGTGTTGAGCCTCTCAAGTATGTCAGACGGATCGAGTGTCTTGAAATCAGGACGTTCTTGAATCATCAAGGCTAGGGTGTCAAACGAATTGTCAAGTGATCTCAGTAGTGTCTTGACGACTTCATGCTTGGTGATCTCAGTAGCGCCAAGGGCTTGAAGCTCATTCGTGATGTCAGTGAGTCGATCAAACGTGAGCTGGACATTCTCATTGTCATTTCTCTTGAAGCGGTTGAAGAGGTTGCGAAGGACACTGATTCTCTGATCTCTTTGGGTCGAGACGCCTTCGTTGGCCTTGGAGAGCCAGTTCCAGACTAGCTTAGATGTTTCCAAAGCACTCACGCGGCCATACTGTCCTTTGGTCAGATGACCACAGATGATATTCTTGGCAGTAGAGTCCAGTTGAACGAACTTCTTGACGTCAGCAGCAGTGACACCTTCTCCAGCCTTGGGAACGCCGTTCTTGACGACATACCATAGGTCGACGTCAATGGCTTCAAGATGCATGCGCATCTTATTCTTCCAGTAGGGATATTCAGTTTCATAGAAGACGGGGCACGTAGCGAGGACTTTAATTATCCCTGCAGTCGACATAGCTAAAACTCCAGGTGGTTAAACCGAATCACACAGAACAAGGGAGTACCTTGCTCTGATACCAATTGAAAGTGCGTTATATCGACTAGAGGGGGGTGAATAGGCGATTTTTATGAAAGTCTTCAAAACGTGGAAGTTATGAAGACAAACGATAGAAATAAACCTATTACCATGCAGCGGAAGGTAGACTTGAAAGTGCGTTATATCAACTAGAGGGGGGTGAATAGGCGATTTTTATGAAAATCTTCAAAACGTGGGAGTTATGAAGACAAACAGCGAAGATTTTGCCTATTACTATGCAGCGGAAGTTAGATTACACTAGGCAAGCCATGGTCAAATATTCAATAGAGTGAAAGCACAAAGACAAACAACTGCAGTGTAGTAAGGATCAGGTAGGAAGAAGTTATGAAGTTATGAAGCCAAACAGATCATACATTCACGTTGTGAAGACAAAAGATAGAGTAAGCATGCAATGGCTTCACAATGAGTAACAGTAAGAAAAAGGAAGTGAAGATGAAACCGGTGACTCGTTGAAGACAATGATGTGTTGGACCAGTTCCAGTTGCTGTGACAACTGTACGTTTGGTTGGAGCGGCTAGGTATTTAAACCTTAGGACACACAGTCCCGGACACCCAGTCCTGAACACGCAGCTCAGGACACCAAGTCCTCACAGTATTCTCCTTGAGCTAAGGTCACATAGTCCTCGCTCAATCACTCTGGTAAGTCTTCAAGGTAGACTCCCAAACCTTCACAGACTTCGTTCACTGGCAATCCACAATGTCTCTTGGATGCTCTGAATGCGACGCCTAACCGTCTGGAGGATTCACAGTCCTCAAGTGTAATAAGTCTTCAGATCACACAGACAAGAAGACTTAAGTGATGCCCAATGTTCTCTGGCTCTGGGTGGTTAGGGCTTTTCTCCTCGCTAGGAATTTTCTCTCAAAGGCTTCGAGGTGGGTTGCTCTCAAACGATAAAAGCCGTGCACTGAAATCTGAGCAGCCAACAGTTTATGGTTGTAGGGGGTGGGCTATTTATAGCCACTTGGCAACCCGACCTGATTTGTCCGAAATGATCCTGGGTCACTAAGGAATTGACATGTGTCTCAACGGTCAGATTTCAAACTCTCATGGCGACTTTACTTAGGCTACAAGCAAAGCTGACTTGTCCGGCTCTGGACAAGATTCGCTCTCATTGTCTTCACTTGAAGACATAGGTTTTTTGGTTTAGGCATCACTTCAGTCATTCTGACTGGTTCTCCTGGACCCCACTTAACAGTACGGTGGTTCCTATGACTCAACACAAAAGAAAAAGAACTACGAAAGATCTAAGTCTTCGAGCTCCATAGGCTTCATAACGTGTTTTCTTTTGTCATAGTCTTCAATGTGAATATCTTCATATACCACCTTTGGCTTCAATGTCTTCATACATTTTTAGGGGTCATCTCTAGTAGTAAAACCGAATCAATGAGGGACTTCTATCTGTGTTATCCTGCAATTCTCACAAACACATTAGTCCCTCAACTAGATTTGTCGTCAATACTCCAAAACCAACTAGAGGTGGCACTAGATGCACTTACAATCTCCCCTTTTTTGGTGATTGATGACAAACTAGTTGAAGTTTTCGACGGGGAATATAGTCTGTGAAATTGTAAAGGATAAGGAATTGTCTTCATAAGTTTCAAGGGCTCCCCCTGAAGATGTGCATATAAGCTAATTTGCTTTTGGAATACAAATGCACATGACATGTTGTACTTGTGGAGATCCAATTCAGCTTATGATGACAATCCACTATGCATGTGAAAGTATATGAAGATAATGACATGCATAATGGAAAATGGACGTCTACAGAATGAGATAAGTGCGGAATTTATCTTCGCAAACAGGGTGGCAAACAAGTAGAAGACGACCATCGAGTTTTAGTGTTACAACTCAAAGAACCAAATGAAGCAAAAACGAGAGTTGTAAGCACGAAGCAAAATATAGCAAAACATAAAGCACCTGCCCATATGGACCCGCTTGAAGACTATCAATCCATATGCTTCTCCCCCTTTTGTCAGCAAGGACCAAAAAGGTTTGAAGACATAGAGTGTCTACTCGTTTCCAGGAGCAGCAGGGTCGTTGGAGGTGTTTGGCGGTGCAGAAGAGCTTGGAGGTGCTGAAGCAGGTGGCGGTGATGTAGCATCGTCTTCTTCATCAATGATTCTGGCAGTGACTGTGGCAGCAGATGAAGAAAACTCAGAATCTTCAAGTGATGGTGTGTTGCACATCACAGCCCTTCTAGGAGGTGTGGTGTCAAACTTGAATCGCTCAGTGAAGCCATCCTCTTCAAGTTCAGCTTCAGTACACATCATTGATAGCCCTTTCCATGTACGACGACAGGTTTCATGAGTGACGAAAGCATTCTTGGTGGCAAGATTTCGAAGACGATTAACATCCACCAAGAGGCTTTTCATCTGACGCTTTAGCCAGTCGTGATGCCTATCTTGTTTTTGATGAAGGGCCACAAGAAGCTCTCGGTCATTGAGAACACGAGCGCGCTTCTTGGGTCTTGAAGCAGTTGCACTGTCAGTGGCTTCAGTTGAAGCAGGGTGTGGCGCACGAGTAGTGCCAGCCAAAGGATACACCCTGGAGATGGCTTCAACACCTTCATCGTTCTGAGTGAAGCTCTGGTGTTCAGCATTCTGAAGACTCAAAGGTTGCTTTGCAGGCTCAGGATATATAGCTTCAGCAGAGGTATCCACATCTGGTAAGAAGATCCGATGGTTGCGGGCTGAGGGCTGATATGAGATCGCAGAGTGAAGCTTGATCAGTCTCATTACCCAAGGAGCATAGAACTTCAAACCAAGTAAATCTGAGCCTGATGCAGCAAGTTGGCGTATGAAGAAGTCCTGTGCGTTGAAGCATTTGCCATGAAGGATACAAAATATTAGAGTCTTCATTGCACTCTCGATCTTGGCATTTGGAGAGTGCCCTTTGATAGGCCAGAGAGTCCGCCGGATAATGTGATAGATGGTTCTGGGCAGGTACTCAAAGTCTTCAACGAAGAACTCTGTTGGATAAGGAGCATCGTGGGGCAATGGCTTCATCATTGAGAGCATCTGACTCATATTCGGTTCAGGCCTCTGGAATATGCTCTCAAGAGCTTCAGTGTGTAGTGGACAGCCTTCCTCGAAGAATTCGCCAGGAGTGGGCAGGCCGATGAGCTTAATGATATCAAATGCATTGGCTTCGTGATGGACATTGCCGGTCATCCACTCCAGGGCCTAAGTCTTCGGATCTCTGTTGTATCCTTTGATGTGGAGGGTGGCATAGAATTGCAGCAGAAGCTCTTCGTTCCAGTGCTCTTCATCAGTTACAAACTGCAGCAGACCCACTTGCTTGAAGCAATCCAATGCTTCCTCTAAACAGGGCAGACCAGCAATGGCTTCAACATCAAGGCGCTTGTGCGGGAAGATGCGACCTTGGTTGTATAGGATGCATGAATAGTAGCTGCGCTGAGAATAGCTCCAGAACCTATCTTATGAAATCCTTTCCCTTGAATAGGGGTTCTTGGAGCTGTTGAAGAACGTATTATCTGCCTTGAAGCTGTTGATGTTAAAGGATCCAGGTGCTGATGCAGGACCTGGGAACCTCGGCAGCCGTGGGACTGGCTTCTGGACATGAGGCCTGTGCTCAATATGATAATCAAATTGAGGACCTGCAGCAGACTCAGGAACAGAAGTGTCTGGATCAGTAGCTTCGCTGTCTTCTGAAGCTTTTGGTGGGGAGGGCTCCACATTGGCTTCAGTGTTGGTTGTGGCAGCCTCAATATTTTCAGCCTCCACTCGACTAGCTGGAGGGTCAGACTTAGGCACGTTCTCCTGGAGAACTGCTTCATGGTGTAGCGGGGGAGTAGGATCTTGTGGTACTTCTTCATTTTCTTCGGCTGATGCAGCCGGAATATCTTCAGCATAGACTTGAGGCCTTGGACCTTTGCGAAGCCTGCGGAACGCAGACGACGCCTGTGGGGTTGGAGTGGGCTGGGCCTCAAAGTCTTCTTCCTCTTGAGGGTGATCCGCCCATGACGCATCTTGTGCAATTGGCGTCAGAGGACGACCAATGTTGATGAGTTCGCTATGTTCATACTGAGGAAGGGCTGCATCATCTTGTACATTGTCCTGATGACCAATGTCTTCAGCAGCGATGGGGTCGGCTGCTGGTATGTCTTCAGCTTCAAGAGCCTCTGTGGAAGCAGGCTCATGAACTGTCAGTTGTCGTTCTGCGTTAGGATGGACGACAGAAAGGGGTTCAACCATCAAGGGCTCTGTGGGAGCAGCCCGAGCTTTCTTGATCTTTCGCTTCTTCTGAGTGGGAGCAGAAGGAGAGGCTTCAGTATGTTTCCGCTTCCTAGCTTCAGCCTCTGCAGTTCGCGTCTTCTTGAGCTCTGAAGCGGTTGACCGGCTCTTTGGCTTCGAGCCAGTCGTTGCAGTTGGGAAGACATTTGGAACTGCTTCTTGCCTTGGTGCCTCTGGTCCAGCCATAGCAGGCTTCTTCTTCTTCTTCGCGGCCATCCTGGGGTCGATGCCGGGACGCCCAAGTGCCTTGCGCTTCTCGGCCTCATTGTAGGCCTGCACACATCTGTCTGCTAGAGACTTCATTCGCTCCCGCGAATCTTGAGCTTCTGCACGCTTCTTCAGAAAGTTTTCCTTTACTTCATGCATTATGACCTTGAAGCTCTTCACTTCTTGCACGCTGAGCTTGGCCATATGCTTCTTGAACTGAGCCTTTTCATGATCAATTTTCTCCTCCAGTTCAACAATGCGCTGGGCAATTGAAAGTTCTGAAGCAATAGCGCCTTGGAAGGCGACGCTGAGGCCAACGGGCAGCTGCAGATCTTCGAAGCTGATGTTTGGTGTGGCAAACCATTCGTCGATGAAGTTGTGGATGATGGCAACATCAAAGAGAGGCAAATTGTTGAAGATTTCAACTTCTTCTTTGCTCTTGATGAGCTGCTCGAGAGCGTCATCTCCAAGATGTTCATCACTTGACAGATCAATGGCTTCGCTGTGCAGAATGTCAGCAGCTGTGAGCTCTTTGCCGGTGTGTGGCTGAGGCATCTTGTTCTTCTAGGGCTTGGAGACGCGGGATACGTCTTCACACTGCACACTGTCTTCAGGAGGTGCAGTTGCCAATGGCTTCGCCCTTGAGATTTTTGGTGAAGGGGCTGGTTTTGAAGCTTTTGGCTTCTTCGACTGCTTTGGCTTCGGTACAACAGGAGCTTCATCAGACTCAGAGTCAGCTGGAGGGTCATTCACGGCAGTCCCTTGGACTAAGATGCGGGTGATGAGGCCCTCAAGATTGGCATACAGACCGATGATATTTGGTTCTGCGTAGCGTGTGCCATCTGCCCTTGGTGCTGAGGGACCAGGGTTGAAGTCTAACCCCAACTTCTTCTTGTTCTGCTTCGCTGATTGTTGGGCAAACTGGAAGTTGCGCTTGAATAGATTGTCGTCACGACACTAGAGTAGTGACGACGGATGTGCATCATCAGGCTGTGGCCCACGAACCATGCATGTATAGAAGCTTTGGGCAATAGCTTCATCTCTGGACCTGGGTACAAGGTTTTTGTATAAGATGTCTCCCCACGGTCTTTTGATGGCACTTTTCTCAGCATACTCTTGGGTTGTGTAGCGGTATTTGAACCATTGTTCAGCCCAATAGCGTCGAATCCATTGGATTCGGGTCTTGCGCTGCCCATAATTCTCTTCAGGATTTGTTTTATACATTTCTGCCAGGTCTTCAGGCAGATCTTTGGAAGTTCCTTCACGTCGCTGTCTGCCCCCTTCCTTGCTGCTGCTTCTGAAGCCATAAACTTTAACTTGAAAGGCTTCAAAACTTTCAAAGGCTTCAAAGGCTTTCTTTTGCTGGACCAACAGGAACTGGCTTCAGGAGAATTTATGTGATGCTGTAGGAATTCTGCAAATGAATGCAGACTATGAGAACCGAAGGATTCTCCCACGGACATGTACCCGTGACAACATTAAAGTGCGAGGGAAGGGGAAGAGGTCATATGCATTCTCAGAAGGTTTTGAAAATTAATCAGTTTAGAAGACATTGACCTCATCGTGCGAAGACATTCACTCATAGATAAGAAGTTGGTTCCAGATTTGTACGAACCCACAGATCAGTACAAGTGAGGAATCTAACTACTTCATGAAGCACAAGTGAATATACTAGGCATGTTATAAGATGCAGATTGAGAGATCTAACTTGTGTGAAGAGAAACTTCTTATGGTAGAAAGTGACAGAACCATGAGATCAAAAGGGGCTGTAAAAAGAAGTTTTATTTACCACACTTGGAACTGCTAGACGGAGTGGGAGATGATGCCGAGCAGTTCAGTCCTTCGTGCCCTAACTTGGCGACGGAAGACACCTACGGCGACGACGGAGAGAACGATGTCCGCGGTCGGCGTGAGGACGGCGTCGGAGAGGTTGCGGCAGCGAAGCGCTTCGTCGCCGGCGTCGTCGAGAGCTAGCGGCGGCGCTAGGGTTCGTGCGAGGGTGGAAGAAGGAGATAATGACCGCGGTAAGTGTGAATTTATAGGCACAGGGGCGGGACTGTGCTATTACACAGGTGCCCCTGGCGATTTGCATCTGAGGAACGCGTGGCCTGTTTGTGGAAGTTTGGGGTTTGTTCCACTTCCCATGCACGCCTGGATTGTCGGACGGTCGTTCCTGTTTCTCCGGATTTTATGTGGAGGAATGAGCATTGAAAACGGACTTTATGATTGTCTCTATATCTTCTGCTGACAAGGACGCAGTGAAGACATTCGACAGTTTCAATAGAATGCATATGACTTGGAGAGATAGAATTTGAGATAGAGAGCATAGAGAGATTAGGGTCCGATCACATTTACTTAGTTCAAAAGATTCAACCAAGAAGACATAGCTATAAGTGAATGCTGTAGAGAACAGAACACTAGTATGTATACATCTATATAATCAACATAGTGAAGATAATCATGAAGACATGTTGAGTTCGAAGCCAAACCAAAAGTGAAGATATTGCAAGGTAACGCCATGAGTGAAACACTTCAAAATAGAACGTTTGGTGGTGGCGTTACCCACCGTATAGGAAGTATTAGACCCAGACACGACGCACAATTACCGTGGCGCTCCGAAGTCAAATTCCACATTAATGTATTCACACTTAAAATGTATGTCTTCATTGATAGAAGATATACTTTACTTTGTGCGTTGCACATCTAAGTCATCATATGCATAAGTGTTAGGATGTGTGCCTGATCACAGGACATTTGAGGATTCCAGGATATTTAGCTCACACCGTAACTTGCAAAATCTCTTCTCATCCAAGGGCTTGGTGAAGATATCTGCCAATTGTTCTTCAGTGTTGACGTGTATGATATCAATGTCTTCCTTCACAACATGATCTCTGAGAAAGTGATGACGAATTTCAATGTGCTTTGTCTTCGAGTGCTGAACTGGGTTGTTGGCAATCTTGATAGCGCTTTCGTTGTCGCAGTAGAGTGGCACTTGCTTCAGATGAATGCCATAGTCCTTGAGTGTTTGCTTCATCCACAGAAGCTGAGCGCAACAAGATCCAGCAGCAATGTATTCAGATTCAGCAGTGGAGAGAGATACACAGTTCTGCTTCTTTGAAGACCAACATGCAAGTGATCGTCCCAGAAAGTGACATGTGCCTGATGTAGACTTGCGATCAACTTTGTCACCAGCATAATCAGCATCCAAAAATCCAATCAAATCAAACTCTGAGCCCTTTGGATACCATAATCCTAGAGTTGGGGTGTGAGCCAAATATCAAAGAATTCGCTTCACAGCTAAGTGATGCGACTCCTTTGATGCCGCTTGAAATCGAGCACACATGCAAACACTATGCATAATATCTGGCCTAGATGCACATAAATAAAGCAAAGAACCAATCATGGAGCGGTATACCTTTTGATCGAACTCTTTACCATTGTCGTCAGGACCTAGATGATGTTTGGTTGGCATTGGTGTTGTGAAGCCTTTGCAGTCTTGCATACCGAACTTCTTCAGGCAATCTTTGAGATACTTCTCTTGAGATATGAAGATGCCATTGCGTTGTTGTCGTATTTGAAGACCAAGGAAGAACTTCAGCTCCCCCATCATGGACATCTGATATTGCTCTTGCATCATATGTCCAAACTCTTCACTGTACTTCTGATTGGTGCAGCTGAAGATAATGTCATCCACATATATTTGGCACACAAACAGTTCACCATCATATGTCTTTGTGAAAAGAGTGGGATCTAGGGAACCAGGTATGAAGCCTTTGCTCTTCAGGAAATATTTGAGTGTGTCATACCAGGCCCTAGGGGCTTGTTTGAGGCCATACAGTGCCTTGTTGAGCTTGTATACCATGTTAGGATGTTTTGGATTTTCAAAGCCAGGTGGTTGTGCAACATACACTTCTTCTTCAATCTTGCCATTGAGAAAGGCACTTTTCACATCCATTTGATATAGAAGTATGTTATGATGATTTGCATAGGCCAGCAGTATGCGTATGGCTTCAAGCCTAGTCACAGGAGCAAATGTTTCATCGAAGTCAATGCCCTCCACTTGAGTATATCCTTGAGCAACGAGCCGAGCTTTGTTTCTGACAACTTGACCATGCTCATCTTGCTTGTTGCGGTATATCCATTTGGTGCCTATTATGTTGTGCTTCCGAGGATCAGGACGCTTAACCAGTTCCCATACATTATTCAGTTCAAACTGTTGAAGCTCTTCTTGCATAGCTTGAATCCATTCAGGTTCCATGAATGCTTCTTCAACTTTCTTGGGTTCTGATATTGATACGAATGCGAAGTGCCCACAGAAATTTGCTAGCTGAGTTGCCCTTGAACGAGTGAGTGGACCAGGTGCATTGATGCTGTCAATTATTCTGTCAATCTGCACTTCATTGGCAACACGAGGATGTACAGGGCGAAGACTTTGCTCTTGCTGATCTGTGTTGTTGTTGGGAGGAATGTCTTCAGGCTGAGCATTGTCTTCATGTTGATCAGGTGCTGAGATGATAAGTTCTTCAGGATGAGCTTCAGAAGGTATAATCTCTCCAGTTCCCATAAGCTTGATTGATTCACTAGCTGGAACTTCATCTAGCACATTTGGCAGTTGCTCTCTTTATGAACCATTTGTCTCATCGAACCGCACATCCACTGTTTCAACCACTTTGTAATGAAAGAGATTGAAGACTCTGTAGGAGTGCGAATCCTTTTCATATTCAAGCATAAAGCCCTCATGTGCTTTTGGTGCAAACTTTGAGGTGTGGTGTGGGTCCTTGATCCAGCACCTTGCGCCAAATACTCTGAAGTAACTGACATTTGGCTTCTTGCCAGTTAGGAGTTCATAAGATGTCTTGTTCAGAAGCTTGTGAAGATAAACACGATTGATTGTATGGCATGCAGTGTCAATGGCTTCAGTCCAGAATTTTCTTGGAGTTTTGTATTCATCTAGCATTGTTCTGGCCATCTCAATGAGTGTTCTGTTCTTGCGTTCGACGACGCCATTCTGCTGTGGTGTGTACGGAGCTGAGAATTCATGTGTGATGCCCAAGGTATCAAGGTATGTATCAAGGCCAGTGTTTTTGAATTCAGTGCCATTGTCACTTCTGATGTGTTTTATCTTGACGCCAAAATTGTTCATAGCACGATTGGCGAAGCGTCTGAAGACATCCTGCACTTCAGTCTTGCAAAGGATTATGTGCACCCAAGTATATCTAGAGTAATCATCAATAATGACGAAGCCATAGAGGCAAGCAGTAGTAGTAAAAGTTGAGTAGTGAGTGGGGCCAAAAAGATCCATGTGGAGCAGTTCGAAGGGTTGAGTAGTAGTCATGATTGTCTTCGAAGGATGTTTTGCCCTTGTCATCTTCCCTGCTTCACAGGCACCGCATAAGTGATCTTTCTTGAACTTGACGCCCTCGATGCCTATGACATGCTTCTTCTTCGCAAGGGTGTGGAGGTTCCTCATGCCAGCATGCCCAAGCCTCCGATGCCAAAGCCAGCATTCTGAAGCTTTTGCAAGAAGACATACTGCAAGTTGTGGCCCTGCTGAGAAATCTACCATGTACAGATCATCTTTTCGATACCCTTTAAACACTAGAGACTTATCAGATTACATTACTACTAGGCAACGATATTTTTCCAAACATTACGATCATGTTCAAATCGCAAAGCATTGAAACAGACATTAAGTTGAAGCCAAGGGATTCAACAAGCATGACTTTATCCATGTGTTGATCCTTTGAGATTGCAACTCTACCTAGACCCAATACCTTACTTTTATCAGTGTCAGCAAATGTGATGTGGCTCTTGTCGGATGGACGTAAGGTTGAGTCCATAAGAAGGCTTCTTTTGCCAGTCATGTGATTTGTACACCTACTGTCAATAATCCATTCTGAAGACTTTGAAGACGCTGGTGTCGTACCCTACAGTGCAGTTAGGGGGATAGGCTTCACGAAGAGAATTGTGAAGCAAAAACATTTGACGAACCAATGGGTTATGAAAACTTAGATCCAAATTAGGACTAATAGGAAGAGTAGCATGCGATTCAGGAACGAAGTACATAATGATGCCATTCGGGCATTTTATCTTGCTCCCTACAAGATTTTTAAGGTCCCCAACAATAGCGTCAGAAGATTTTGTTTTTCTGCTGGAGATCTTTCCCTGCAAAAGAGAGTTAAACTTTTTTAACCACCCACATCTTCAAGGGTGGCTTAAAAGCAATAAGTCTAAGTGCAGCATCTGAGAATTTTGGTTTTGAAGCCTTAGCAAACAGTCTTGCAGGTGGATAATAGTACTCATAAGAATAAGCAGAATAATTTTTGGTCATATGAACATGACGGTTTGATGAACCGCTCTCATATTCATATGCCTGAGTATGGTTTCCCTGCAAAACATTTGCATTAGTGTGACTTAGGTGAGTCCTCTGTTTGTATGAAGCCTTTGGACCGTATGAAGCCTTTGGTCTGAGGTTTGTCTTCTTCAAGTGAGGTGTCATGAAGACATTCACAGGAAGATTTTCCAGACACTTTTTCGGAACCCAGATCTTCTTCATAGGCGGTCCATTCCTGCAGTTAGTACCAATGTACCTGGCAAACACTTCACCATTCTGATTCTTAAACAGTTTATAGTTTGCATCAAAGGATTCATCAATGATAATGGGGTTAGCACAAGTGAAGCCAGATAAATTGGTTGGATCTGCTGAAAATTCCTTTGCAACAACCCATGTGGTTTTGGGGTACTGCTCAGGTTTCCAGTAAGAGCCATCTGCATTTATTTTCCTTGCGAACCCAACACCCTCTTTCCTAGGGTTTCGGTTCAGAATCTGCTTCTTGAGGACATCACATAATGTCTGATGTCCTTTAAGACTTTTGTACATCCCTGTTTCAAGCAATGTCTTCAACCTAGCATTCTCATCAGTAATAGCAGTGGTATCCTCAGCAGAGGGGTTAGTTACCACATCAACAGTTGAAGATATTGCAACAATAGTAGCAGTGGAACATTCAGCAACAGAAGTAGCATTATCACGCTCAATGCATTTAAGACATGGTGGTTCAAATCCTTCCTGAGCGGAACTGATCTGTTCGGCGCGAAGTGACTCGTTTTCCTTTTGAAGATCTTCATGAGCCGCTCTCAATTTCTCAAGTTCTTGCTTCCTTTGAAGATAATCATAGGAAAGCTTTTCATGAGTTGTTGAGAGAGTATCAAGACAATCTTCAAGTTCCTGATACTTAACGTGAAGATTCTTTATGTCTTCAATTAAGGATTCAGATCGAGTCATTTCAGCACCCAACAGATCATCACTTCTGTCTAGCAGTTTTTGAATATGTTCCATAGCTTTCTGTTGTTCAGTTGCAATTTTAGCAAGTGTTTTGTAGCTGGGTTTTGAATCACAGTCAGAGTCATCGTCACTAGATGTTTGATAGCGAGTAGTGCGTGTGATTACCTTGGCACCGTGTGCCATGAAGCAGTAGGTAGGAGTGGAGTCGTTCTTGTCATTTGCATCAGTGTCGGTGATGAAGTCATTGTCTTCAGTGTTGAAGATGGACTTGGCGACGTATGCTGTAGCCAGACTCGCAATGCCAGAATCAGACTCCTCCTCAGATTCCACCTCTGCCTCCTCAGAAGCGGACTCCTCCTCTGAATCCATTTCCTTGCCAACAAACGCACGTGCCTTGCCAGATGAGCTCTTCTTGTGTGATGAAGACTTTGAGGAAGACTTGGAAGAAGACTTTGAGTATTTCTTCTTCTTCTTGTCGTCAGAATCATATTCCTTGCTCTTCTTCTTCCTTCTGTTCTCATTGTCCCACTGTGGACACTCAGAGATGAAGTGTCCGGTTTTCTTGCACTTGTGACATGTTTTCTTCTTGTAGTCATGAGCAGAAGCTTCATCATTCCTTGAGCTTGATCGTGAAGATTTTCTGAAGCCTTTCTTCTTGGTGAATTTTTGGAACTTCTTCACTAGCATTGCAAATTCCCTTCCAATGTCTTCAGGATCATCAGAACTGCTGTCAGATTCTTCTTCAGATGAGAAAACAGCTTTTGCCTTCAAGGCACGAGTTCGCCCATAGTTTGGGCCGTAGATATCTCTTTTCTCAGAAAGCTGAAACTCATGTGTGTTGAGCCTCTCAAGTATGTCAGACGGATCGAGTGTCTTGAAATCAGGACGTTCTTGAATTATCAGGGCTAGGATGTCAAATGAACTATCAAGTGATCTCAGCAGCGTCTTGACGATTTCATGTTTGGTGATCTCAGTGGCGCAGAGGGCTTGAAGCTCATTTGTGATGTCAGTGAGCCGGTCAAATGTGTGCTGGACATTCTCATTGTCATTTCGCTTGAAGCGGTTGAAGAGGTTGCGAAGAACACTGATTCTCTGATCTCTCTGGGTTGAGATGCCTTCATTGACCTTGGAGAGCCAGTCCCAGACCAGCTTGGATGTCTTCAAGGCACTCACACGGCCATACTGTCCTTTTGTCAGATGACCACAGATGATATTTTTGGCAGTAGAGTCCAGTTGAGTGAACTTCTTGACATCAACAGCAGTGACACCTTCTTCAGCCTTGGGAACACCGTTCTCGACGACATACCATAGGTCGACGTCAATGGCTTCAAGATGCATGCACATCTTATTCTTCCAGTAGGGATATTCAGTTCCGTCGAAGACGGGGCACGCAACGGAGACTTTGATTATCCCTGCAGTCGACATAGCTAAAACTCTAGGTGGTTAAACTGAATCACACAGAACAAGGGAGCACCTTGCTCTGATACCAATTGAAAGTGCGTTATATCGACTAGAGGGGGGGTGAATAGGCGATTTTTATGAAAGTCTTCAAAACGTGGGAGTTATGAAGACAAACAGCGAAGATTTTGCCTATTACTATGCAGCGGAAGTTAGATTACATTAGGCAAGCCATGGTCAAATATTCAATAGAGTGAAAGCACAAAGACAAACAACTGCAGTGTAATAGGGATCAGGTAGGAAGAAGTTATGAAGTTATGAAGCCAAACAGATCATACATTCACGTTGTGAAGACAAAAGATAGAGCAAGCATGCAATGGCTTCACAATGAGTAACAGTAAGAAAAAGGAAGTGAAGATGAAACCGGTGACTCGTTGAAGACAATGATGTGTTGGACCAGTTCCAGTTGCTGTGACAGCTGTACGTCTGGTTGGAGCGGCTAGGTATTTAAACCTTAGGACACACAGTCCCGGACACCCAGTTCTGAACACGCAGCTCAGGACACCAAGTCCTCACAGTATTCTCCTTGAGCTAAGGTCACATAGTCCTCGCCCAATCACTTTGGTAAGTCTTCAAGGTAGACTCCCAAACCTTCACAGACTTCGTTCACTGACAATCCACAATGTCTCTTGGATGCTCTGAACGCGACGCCTAACCGTCTGGAGGATTCACAGTCCTCAAGTGTAATAAGTCTTCAGATCACACAGACAAGAAGACTTAAGTGATGCCCAATGTTCTCTGGCTCTGGGTGGTTAGGGCTTTTCTCCTCGCTAGAAATTTTCTCTCAAAGACTTCGAGGTGGGTTGCTCTCAAACAATAAAAGCCGTGCACTGAAATCTGAGCAGCCAACAGTTTATGGTTGTAGGGGGTGGGCTATTTATAGCCACTTGGCAACCCGACCTGATTTGTCCGAAATGACCCTGGGTCACTAAGGAACTGACATGTGTCTCAACGGTCAGATTTCAAACTCTCATGGCAACTTTACTTGGGCTACAAGCAAAGCTGACTTGTCCGGCTCTGGACAAGATTCGCTCTCATTGTCTTCACTCGAAGACATAGGTTTTTTGGTTTAGGCATCACTTCAGTCATTCTGACTGGTTCTCCTGGACCCCACTTAACAGTACGGTGGTTCCTATGACTCAACACAAAAGAAAAGGAACTACGAAAGATCTAAGTCTTCGAGCTCCATAGGCTTCATAACGTGTCTTCTTTTGTCATAGTCTTCAATGTGAATATCTTCATATACCACCTTTGGCTTCAATGTCTTCATACATTTTTAGGGGTCATCTCTGGTAGTAAAACCGAATCAATGAGGGACTTCTACCTGTGTTATCCTGCAATTCTCACAAACACATTAGTCCCTCAACTAGATTTGTCGTCAATACTCCAAAACTAACTAGGGGTGGCACTAGATGCACTTACAAGACTACACTAAGCAAACCATAGTCAAGTATTCAATGGAGTGAAAGCACAATGACTAATAGCAGCAATGTAGTAAGAATCAGGTAGGAAGATATTATGAAGCCAAACAGAACACGCAGTCACTCAGTGAAGACAAAAGATAATGCAATCATACAATGACTTCACAAGGACCAACAGTAAGTAAAGGGAAGGGAAGGATGAAACCAGTAACTCGTTGAAGACAATGATTTGTTGGACCAGTTCCAGTTGCTGTGACAACTGTACGTCTGGTTAGGGCGGCTAGGTATTTAAACCTGAGGACACACAGTCCCGGACACCCAGTCCTGAACACGCAGCTCAGGACACCCAGTCCTCACCGTATTCCCCTTGAGCTAAGGTCACACAGACCTCGCCCAATCACTCAGGTAAGTCTTCAAGGTAGACTCCCAAACCTTCACAGACTTCGTTCACCGGCAATCCACAATGTCTCTTGGATGCTCAGAACGCGATGCCTAACCGGCTGGAGGATTCACAGTCCTCAAGTGTAATAAGTCTTCAGATCACACAGACAAGAAGACTTAAGTGATGCCTAACACTCTTTGGCTCTGGGTGGTTAGGGCTTTATCCTCGCAAGGAATTCTCTCTCAAAGGCTTCGAGGTGGGTTGCTCTCAAACGACAAAAGCCGTACTCTAACTCTGAGCAGCCAACCGTTTATGGTTGTAGGGGGTGGGCTATTTATAGCCACTAGGCAACCCGACCTGATTTGTCCGAAATGACTCTGGGTCACTAAGGAACTGACACGTGTTTCAACGGTTAGATTTCATACACACACGTCAACTTTAATTGGGCTACAAGCAAAGCTGACTTGTCCGACTCTGGACAAGTTTCGCTTTCATAGTCTTCACTCGAAGACATAGGTTTTGGTTAAGCATCACTTCAGTCATTCTGACTGGTTCACTTGGACCCCACTAAACAGTACTGTGGTTTCTATGACTCAACAAAGAAGAAACAGAACTACAAAAGATCTAAGTCTTCGAGCTCCATAGGCTTCATGCGATGTCTTCTCTTGTCATAGTCTTCAATGTGAGTATCTTCACATACCACCTTTGACATCAATGTCTTCATACATTTTTAGGGGTCATCTCTGGTAGGAAAACGGAATCAATGAGGGACTTCTACCTGTGTTATCCTGCAATTCTCACAAACACATTAGTCCCTCAACTAGGTTTGTCGTCAATACTCCAAAACCAACTAGGGGTGGCACTAGATGCACTTACATAAGCATTTTTGAATTATTTTCATCATTCATGCAAAGTGAAGATTATTTTTCATCAATTGACTGCACAAACCCCTGGTAAATCCGGTTTTGTAGTTTCTATAACATTTGCTGTTTATTAATTACATTCATGACTTGTTTTCTTTTTGTTAAAAGAAACATTCAAGTTTCATCTGCATATTGTTTTACACTTAACCTGTTACATCTAGATTATATTCCTGAACTATAGTTCGGAGCTTCAAAATGAGGTTTCTAAGTAATATCAGAGTTTTCCTTTCTATCCCATAAAACTGTTTGCAGATAGGTATCTCAAAAATTATCTAGTGCTGAAGCTGCTTCTCTTTGTTTATATTTTTTACTCCATCTTCTGATGTACTCAAAGGATGTTTGCAAGATGGGAACAAAATATACCCATTACATCCAATATGGGCTGTACCAGACTACCTGTCTTGTTGCTGCAATCTTCTAATGGAACATATTTACCAGCATAATCTATTTTATAGTGCTTAACTTCGGAATTTTTTATCTTGAGCTAATGTCATGTGCTCCCTCTATAAAGAAATATAAGAGCGTTTAGATCACTATAGTGATCAGGAAGTATATTTTATCTCTTTACTACAGCTGCATTTGTTGTTTCTCTTATAGTTCATTCGATGTGCTTGATGTGTGGTTGTTTGTTTGGTGATTCAAGTTTCCTTTTTTTGAGCAGAAGTCTGAAGGCAAATCTTCGACAATTGCTTCCAGCCAAATTGCAAATGATTTTGTTGATTTCAAAGATTCAGAAGTGGAAGGTTTGTTGGTTCCTGTAATATGATTATTGAAATAGGCTTTCGCTCCACTATAAATAAAGCAATCACCACGTACATACAAGAAGTGCAAAGTGCATGAAAGAATATAAGAGCTTTGCTGGGGCAACAACACAACACGCCCAAAAGCAAAAGCAAAAGCGATAGAAGACTCCTCGGAGCCAAAGGTTTAACAGCTAGGGAGCGAAGCGGGTTGGCGGCCTGCCACTAGAAGATCATCAATCATGCCCCCTAGCCGACCCTTGTCCCGCTGCCACTGTTGCAAGAAGGCCAAAAATTTAAACACTGAGCCAGAAGCACGCCGCAGAAAGACCCGCTTGATAAGATGCAACCATAGGCCACCGCCTAAGAATCCGCCACACCCATCGCAACATGAGGGCTACATTCATGTGATGTGACGCTAGAATACTCAGGCCCCTCTGGTCCTTAGGGAAGCAGATATCAGCCTACTTCACCATATGGTACTTTTGCCGCCCATTGGCTGCCTGCCAGAAGCAGCGTGATAGATCCTTGTCGAAGGCGCTACGCACTCCCTCTGGAAGAATATACAACCCCATCATATACATGGGGAGGCTAGAGAGGAGTCTATGAGCATGGATTTGCTCCTGTTGGAGGTGAACCTCCAATGCCACGACTACGCCTTGGCCTTGGCCTTGACCGCCCCAAAAGCGGGTTAAAGTCCCCGATCAGGGTCGGCATCCTCAGGTAGGTCATTGGGAAAGGGAACTTGCAATTAAGGTTGTTTGCAATCCACTGCTGCTACTCGGGCAGGTACTCCACGACCACAACCTTGCTTTTACCCAAGTTGATCTTGAGGTCCGACATGGCCTCAAAGCAGAGGATGAGGAACTTAAAATTGATAATATCTAGTTTGTCCCCTCCACCATGATCATGGTTTTGTCCTCATACTGGAGGTGGGTCACCACCTCCAAAGATAATATGCCGAACCACACCATTGATGTGGTCGGCTACCTTAGAGCCTTCTCCAAGGTAGCTGCCTGGGCGTCAACCGCAGGGTTAAAGAGGAGGGGGAGATGGGCCCCCCTTCCACACCCCGCGCGAAGACCTAAATAGGGACCCACTTTCCCATTAATATTGATAGTACTCTACAATAATTTCAGTGTCATTTTGCCTTTTAGTTTTTATTGGCAACCAAATGGCTAATCAACTTTCTGGATGCCTTGTTGCATCCTTAGGTGAAAATGGTAAAACTGGTTCTGATGCAGAAAATCTTTCTGATATTGATGATGCGGAGGTACTTTTATCCATGAGATGTTGTAACAGACTAATTATCACATCCCTAATTAGAGCCTGAGATTTGGCCGTTCTTTCTGATTTCCTGTAATTAATATTTGATAAATTTGCAGGTTGACGGGTATCTTCACAATGAAGAAGAAACACAAAACAAAAAGATTATCTGGGAGGAAATGAACAAAGAATACCTAGAGGTACTTATCATCATGAGGCAGTTTCTTGTTCTGACAAGAGGGTGTAAAAATCTGCTGACCTCTTTTACAGGAACAAGCTGCAAAGGAAGCTTTAGCGGCTGAATTGGCAGCTAGTGGTGTATCTGTTGGAGATGGACGACAGAAGGTATGAAATGTTTTAGTGTAGCCCAAGTGTCCTTTGCACACATCTTCCTCAAAACTATTTTTGGTACAGTTCATGATTAGCCAGGGATGTTTTGTTTAATGTAGAAACGAAAATGTAATGAAGACAAGAACTCCACACCTGCTGAAACACCAGCAGAAGCAACATACAATATGTTGAAACGGAAGGTACTGGGCATTTTGTGCAGCCATAGACATCCAAAATATACGTCGTCATGTGACTATTATAGTTGCATGTTAAACTTTGCGCGCAAACGAGCTAACATTTAGTATGTAACATTGCTCCTTTTGCAGGGACTTGGGTCTAAAGTCAACGTTGAAGCTGTGAGTGGATTGTACAAGGTATGTTTTTGTCTTTTATGTTCACTGGAGCTTGATGTATCCTAAAATTTTCATGCAATGTTCTCTTTTTATCCAGCCCAACTCTTTCCCCATCTCATCCAAACTAATAAGAGGAATATCTTGTTTACTTATTATATTTCCTGCCATTCAAATGCTTACTGAGATTCTGCATGCAGATTGAAGACGAAGATGGGAAAGCAAATGGCAAAGATGACATGCACTTCGACGAGCATTATGAAGAGGATACTGGTTATGGTGAAACATTTGATGCCAGTTATGATTATGGTCACGATGCTGATTACAACAACGATGGCTAGGTTGATGACGGTGGTGGTGGAGCCTATGAGGATTACCATGATGCTGATTACTAGTAGCATTCTTCAGCAGAGTGGCAATCTGAACAACAAGATCTATTCAGAATATCAAGACAGAACAAAAAATGTCATTCCACCTATATTCTTCATCTGCACAAGATAATTTTTTATTTTATAGGAAATGAGGTTTCATTTTACGTAATTATAGGGAAACAACTCTGCGTTACGCCCCCCCTCGTGTGCCTCTCTGAGCAAATTTTTTTCAGCATGTGAGGAAAGTGAACATGGCCAAAATGTTTATTTCAAATGGACAATGTGGATTGTGGAGTAAGATTTCTTATCGCGCTACTGACCGGATATCGAACATGTCGATGTTGAGTCGGATTGTCCCCAGGACCCAGGTGATTAACAGCATCAAGGATGACCTATGCATATGGCTCTATCATCGAAGAGGCATTGCTCCTGCTGCTCCCTTCTTTTCTACATTGCCAGTTGGTTAGTCATTTCCTTTTTAGTCATGTCTCAGTTGGTTGCGCTCTTTTTATTTTTTGGCTTGTTTGTCACTATTCATTTTTAAATCATTAGTCATTCTTCAGTATGATAACAAATGATGGATTAATCTGATCATGTTGTTAGATCTGAAAACTGTAGCACACGTAGTTGGGATCTACAGTATCTTTTTGGACAGCAGTCAGTGTCGTAGCTAAGCAGTTTTTCTTTTTCTTCAGGACAAACTGCACATTTTCTTTAGCTCTGAAACTGCCTACACAGCTCGCATGGTGTGCCTTCTTAGCCTCCCAGCTGTGAAGCAGCACTCCTAGGTCTTCTTATGTTCTTCTCTTCGGCATCTTGTATCCATTGGGCATTTGGAGCTTTATTAACTTATAAAGCTGAGGTAATGCCTTGTATTTAAAAAATAACTTGAAAAGGTAAGAAGGATGAACATTACATCTCCATGTCCCTGAAATCCAAATTCCTCTCTGGCCTAACCAAACAGTGTCGGGAGGAAGAGGACGAGCACAATGACATTTTTTATCTCTTCACTCCTTCCTCCCATCCCAGTGATCCCATCACTAATTCGCACCTAACACACACGCACCATAAAAACTCTGGATTATCCTAGGACCGCAAACACGACAGAGTTCACACCAGCTTGTATCCTTTATGTTGTATATATACTAGAAATGGAGGCTGCAGCTCACAGGAAATTGTGGAAGTTTTCTCTGTTACTCAGTGTTTTTATTTCTTCAGTTTATCTTCAGTCATATCCAGTGTTATTTCTTCAGTTTATCATTTTTTTCTTCAGTCATATTCAGTGTTATTTGTTCAGTCATATGTCATATTCAGTGTAAATTATTTAGTCATACTCGGTGTTATTTCTTCAGTCATATTCAGTGTTTCTCTCAGTCCCCTTCTTAGTCTTTTTGCCTATCAGTGTGTTGTTCTTTCATTTCCCAAGGCTATCTTCTCTGCATCCCTGTGTTGGCCTTACCAGCGCTTCTTTGTACGCAGGCTTTTCATCCGCCCGTTTTTATTTTTCATCAAGCAAGTCTAACTTGAGGTCCACCTGTGGCAGTGCCACATGAAACGTCGAAGAGGGCACAGCGTCGAAGAAGCACCGCTCCTGCTGCTCCCTCTTTTTCTAACATTGGCAGTTGGTTAGTCATCTCTCAGTTAGCCGCACTATGACTGAATAAAAATTGATTGCCGCAATTCCTTCTTAAATCACTATTTTTTTTGGTGTAGCTTGTTTGCCATAATTCCTTTTAAAATCACTAGTCATTCTTCAGTATGATCAAAATGCTGGACTAATCTGATCATGCTTCTCAAAGTTCTTAGATCTGAAAACCGTAGCTCACATAGTTGGGGCTCTCTTTTTAGACAGCAGTCAGTGTTGTAGGTTGTAGCAGAGCAGTTTTTCTTTTTCTTCAGTATACAAACTACACATTCTCTTTAGCTCTGAAACTGCATGCAGCTCAAATGGTCGTGCCTTGTTAGCTTCTTAGCTTTCTCAGCTCTGAAAATGCAGCTCAGATTGTTGGGATCTAACCTTTTTCTTAGCAGACAGTCAGTGTTTCAGGGCATTGACTGAAGAATGCAGCTCAAATGATAGGACAACATTGACAGCCAGTATTTTAGGGCATTTAGAGCTTTTATTAACTTAAAGCTGAGGCAATGCCTTGCATCCTAAAAAAAAACTTCAAATGTAAGAAGGATGAACATTACATATCATCTCCCTGAAATCCATATTCCTCTCTGGCCTAACCAAACGCTCTCAGAAGGAAGAGGATGAGCACAATGACATTTTTAATCTCTTCACTCCTTCCTCCCATCCCAATGGACCCACCACTAACTCGCGCCTAGCGCGCACACAACAAACCCACCAAAAACTCTGGATTGTCGATCCTAGGACCTCAAACATGGAAGTTGTTCACTCACACCAGCTTGTATCCAGTGACCCACACGTTGGCCGGAGGGCCGGGCTGCACGTACCCAAACCTGACGCTCCTCCCGGGGCGCAGCGCCCGCAGCCACCTCCGGGGAACAACGTACCCGTACCGCGCCTTGTCGAGGCCCCAGAGCCGGCCGTCGAGCTCCGAGACGCCCAGGTGGAGCCCCCGCACCGTCTTCCGGGACCTGTTGGTCACCGTCACCGAGTACCTGTGGTAGGTCCTGCGCCTGATCGCCCAGGTCCTCGTCACGTTCTGCTCGATCTCAAGGTGAGGATGCCGACGATGAGCCGGCCGTGACGTGCGGTTTGCAGCAGCCACCTGCGGGAGCGACTGGTACTCGTCCAGCCCGCCACAGGCGCCGGCGAGGCGGGCGAGGACGCCGAGCAGTGGCGCGCTGTTGTAGGTGGCCGCCTCCGTCTGCTCGTAGTTGTTCCTCTCGTCGGCGAAGTCGTCGTACTCGTCGGGGCCCCCGACGATGGCGCCGTCGAGGGTGTTGGGGTTCACGGCCTGCTTGTTGTACCAGCTCGCGTAGCCCTCCTGGCAGCTCACGAAGGACGGGTCCGTCCTCACCGACACGATGGAGGCGCCCCGGTGGTGCACCTGCCGCGGGTAGTTCTGCCCGTACCCGACCATGTAGCTCGTCGCCCTCGGGTTGTCGCCAAGGATGTAGTTCACCTGGAATTTGCCGTGTATAAAAAGTTCAAAATGCTGTTGTTTCTGAAAGTAAACAGCAGACATGGCAGAATTGGAATGTTGAGGCTGTCGAGATTACTACCTGAGACTTGACGAACGCGAGGATCTCGAAGGGCTGTGCGGCACCGGCGGGGCAGCGCACGGCGCCCCTGCCGGTCACCGTGGCGTAGTCGGCGTACACGGTGAGCAGGAAGGAGGCGCTGGTGACGAACTGGAGGTTGTTCCACCTCTGGTGGTACATGACGCCGCCGGGGGTCCTCGGGACGTTGACGGCACCCTTGCCGACGCACGAGCACACGAAGAACTCGGCGTTCTGCCGGTACCTTTGCAGCGCCTCCGCGTGCTCCCCGGCTCTGCCCTGAAGCAGGAACTGCACAACACATCATCACGGTACATGAGTCGGGCAAGGTCAGATGAACAACTTCCTTTGCCGAACTAACTCGAGCATGCATGCAGTTAAGCAACCAAAGCAGGTGCTGTGTACCTTGGCTGCCAGCACTTGCACGCCGGGGTACTTGACGTCCCAGCCGAACTGGTTGATGGACCAGCCCGTGCCGCCCAGGGCGTCGCCGTTGCGCGCGAGGTACTCGAGGTAGAACGGCTCCTCCGTGGCCTCGAACAGCCACGCCGCCGCCCATAGCAGCTCATCCTGCACCGCACCATCACATCATTGTTGAAAGGAATGTCTCACCATCTGATAGATGTAACATCTCGTTTCAGAGAAAGTTGCTTATTACCCCGTATCCGCTGAATGACCCGTAGTAATTCCGCGCCACGGTGATGCTGGCATCGTACTTCCCCCGGTACTTGTCGGCGAATTCGAACAGCTGAGCGAGCATATCAAAGAATCAGACAAAGTAATTGTAAGCCAATATATGAAGTTCTTGTCAGATTTCTTCAAGTTCAGTCAGGCTGTGGAATCGGAATCGGCCAAAAAAAATATATATACCTGCTTAGAATGTTCTAGGAGCAGGTTGGCGTAGCCCGGATAAGTGGTGCGGAAGACCATCGACGCGGCGGCCATTGCCGCGGCCGTCTCTCCGGCCAGGTCCGACCCGGGATTCTGAGGATCAACGCGGAACGCCTGGCGGCTGGTCGTCATGTCCTCGGGCCGCTGCCAGCAGGTGTGATCCGTGTCGCCGTCGCCAACCTCGCCGTACAGCACGTCGGGCTCGGGGTGCGCCTTGATGAAGTAGTCCGTGCCCCACTTGACGGCGTCCATGGCGTTCTTGAGCTCGCCGGAGGCGGCCATCTGCTTGCCGTACTCGAGGATGCTCCAGGACATCATGGTCACCGTGAACGCCATGGGCAGCCCGAACTTGACGTTGTCCCCTGCGTCGTAGTAGCCTCCCACAAGATCAACCTGAATGGATAAAAGATAGCGCAGACACTCCATCAGGAAAAAGCATGGCAGTAGTGGCTCACCAAGTTCGTTACACACATAGAAATTAAGGAGCATAAACAAATGGCATTATGTTTTGATCAGTGCTAGTAGTATGTACTAGTACCTCCGTTTCCAAAATAATTAAAGTTATTGGTTTTCAAACTTGTTTAAGTTTGACCAAGTCTACAGAAAAAAATATATATATTAACATCTGGAACACCAAATTAGTCAGTCCTATGAGATTATTTATGAAATATACATTTGTACTATGTGTACGTATTTCGTGTTGTAGATCTTACCACACTTTTCAAGAGTTGGCCAAACTTAAACAAGTTTGACTTAGGACAAACCTAAAACTTCAATATTTTTGAAACGGAGGGATGGAGTAGGTAAGAAAAATAAAAACGTACCCCGTTGGCCTTCCCGTCAAAGAGGCCGGAGCTGGCTCTCCAGGTGACCCTCTGGTCAGGAGGGAGCGCGCCGGACCTCTGCGCCTCGAAGTAGAGGAGGCTCTTCTTCAACGCCATGGCATAGTCATGTCCAGAAGCAAGGCTCGCCATTGACGCGACTACCATGAGACCGAAGATTGCAGCGGCAACATGAGCGCCACTACTGTTCCTGGCCATTGCACTACACCAAGAAGGTGTGTGAAATAGCAGGGGAGGGCTATGGCTGGTTGGCCTTGGAGCGAGTTGTGGAATATAGCTCAAAAGGGCGCCTCTTATATACACCCACGACATGCTGCCCCAGGTCCACCTTTATCATCTCTCAGTCTCACTACGTACAGTACCCTTTTTCTTTGTGGTAAAGCTTGCGAGTGGCATTGGGATGTCCATAAAAGATGGTCATGTGACTGAGACCCTCCTAATCACGTAGTACTACTAGTACAGGAATCCTCCTGATTATTACGGAGAGGAGAGCTTTACAAGCACGTCCGACATGCATGCATGCATTGCATGGGAGCAGCTAGCAGGAATTGAATATGCAATGCACGGCAGCAGAGACGCAGTGGGAATTGACAGACAGTTTTACACACGGTCTTTCCCATTTTTGTTTGCATCTTCTCTATTTTTGCTTGGAATTCGTGTGCTTCTGTTTGTTTTTTACCCTGGGATCTCACCATTTTCCTTTTCCCTGGTTCATCATGTGTGTAAACAAAAAAGTTGACGGCGGGCGCGGCGCGGCCGGCTCAGTTAATCAGGCCGCTGATTTTGGCAGCACTAGCAGAGGTTCCCATCCGGCACCAAGTCCGCGCGCCGCAACCTTTTGTGTGCACTACCGTAGGATGCGCCGGGAACGGCGACGGGCGGCCGGCCGGCCGGAATAGACGCATGCACACTGTCGTCGATCGTCGTTGCTGAATACCCTCTTGTCTTGTCTGCCGTTCCTTTATAACCTGGGTCAACGAGCCTGTTATTGTTGTTACGTACGTATTATGTTCCGCGGGAAAGCCTGCTTACTTATGGTCTTGATTAGTATCCTTATTTTGCTTAGTACTAGTAGCACTATTTATGCCATATCCTTATTTTGCTTAGTAGCACTATTTATGCCATATCCTTATTTTGCTTAGTAGCACTATTTATGCCATTGATTATCACACATGCATGCATGGGTGTGTGTGTGTGTGTGTTGATATGTACACAAAGATAAAAGAAAATGCATTTCACCTCGAGCATGCTTATGCTGGTGATTCATTTTCTTTTGTTTTTGTTTCTGGAGCGAGAAACTGCAACCAAGTAGGCCGTGATCACCAAGGCTCCGGCCGGAAAAGAGAGGAACAAAAGCAAAAGTTCCCGCGGTGGGATCATGTCTATGTAGAGAGATGCAGGGCACAAAAAGGCAAAAAAAGACCAACAAAAGTAAAGTCCAAAGCACGGATAAGGCGGGAGCAACCCGCGATCGGCGGATGGTTTTGTTATTATGAATCTCAATCTATCTCCCATACATCTTTATTTATTTATTCATAAGCCAAGCAAACAAACTGGCCCAGCGAAAACGAATTAATCAAATTATTAGTAGCAGTACCTCTAGAGTAGAGACTCAGAGCAGTTTTCGGTCAACTTGTATGCACGAAATTAAAGGACTGAACACCACTCTCGGGCGCTTTCCGACTTCTCCGGCCGGTGTCGGTCCGATCCGATGTGAACTGCAGCCTGCTGCAGGAGCTTAGCCGCAAAGTGGAACCGAGACTGTGTTACAGAACGGAGGTGCAGGCTGTCAATACTCATGGCACCATGTTCCCAGAGGGTTAAAGCCGCAGATGCATCCGTCTTTCGGTCCAAAAGAGAAAGCTTGTCATGGCTAATTCTTACCCCCTTCATTTACAAATATAAGATGTTTTGGATATTTGAGCAAGAAAACTACATGCACACTGAAATGAGCGAACCAACACACTGAAGCGTATATATATATATCTGGTTTGGAAAAAGTTAGAACACCTTATATTTATGAACAAAGGGCCCTCCGTCCGGAAATACTTGTCATTTCTTCGACAAGTATTTCCGGACGGAGGGAGTAGCTTTTAAGGAGTACATGAAATCGAACAATGCAAATACTAGTGTTTGACACGAACATAAAATAAAATAATGTAAACATTTTAGTGTACTTAAGTGCACGGATCAAATATAGGGAAATTCGTATTTTGGAGAAATAAAGCACAGTCCCTTAACAAATGCGCTCCATGGCCTTGGTCAATATGAGTTGGCCAACCGTGTGTTCTCGTTCACTGGGACTCGAAAGGCTCTTGATTATTCGCGTCCACGGGTTGAAGTTGCACACCATCTCCAATTAAGCTGCTACATTCGGATTTCTTCTTCTCAGTATGCTTAGCGTAGACGATGGTGTTGTGGCGGTGAAGTGAAGAGGAGAGCAGAATGCCCGTCGCTCAGGCTATGCTCACCCGCAACCCTCCGCCTTGTCGGTGTTTGATGATGATGTGGACGGCCTTCAACTTGATTGTCAATCACTGACCTAATGATGTTTGCTTGTTGGCGCCGGACGGGATGAATTGCATTCGACTTGTCCGTGCAACAAGTGATAGTTTGCTTCATCAGAGAATGAAATGTCAGCGGAGTATATCCCCGCATGTCTGGTGCTAGGAGGATGTTGAGGATGTGCGTCAATGTGGATGTTGGATCATGCGGATGTGGGTAATGTCACCTGGGGCGTGTTTGGTTGCAGTAGTGAATAGTACCTGTGTTGTATACACATCTCAACCCAGTCTCGCTCTGGAAAAACAGCCTCATATGCGACATCTGCAAGTTGTTTGGTTGCCTGCATATGGACTTCCTGCATTAGGGGATTAACTTTGGCATGTTGTTTGGTTGCCTGCATTGTCTCGGCGCATACAACTACACGTTGTTTGGTTGCCCGCATGGGGTATGATTAAGAGCTAGCACTTGCACTTAGCACACAGGGTTAAGAGCTAGCAGAGAAAGGGGGAGAATAAATGCAGTGTGCGCCGGACCATGACGACTGCAGTGGATAGTGGCCGTGGCGCCGTGTCCGACATGACGAGCATGGAGTCATAGGCGAGCGACCCCGTTGGCGGCATGGCGAGCGACACCATCAGCGAACTAGTTGCGGTGCTTGCACAAAGATAGTGGACATGGGAGGAGAATGCAGTGCTCGCGCCATGGTATCGTCCGTGCGGTAGGACGAGAGAGGAGGCCGAGATGATCGACGCCGGAAATGACTCTAGTGTAGTGGGATGAGAGAGAGGAGGCCGAGAGGAGGCCAAGATGATCGACCCCGTCGGCGGTGCGGCGAACTGCAGTGTGCGCGCCATTGCAGCGTCAGTGCAGTAGGAGGACGACAGAGAGTAGGCCGAGATGAGCGACGCCGGAAACGATTCTAGTGTAGTAAGACGCGGGCAAGGAGATCAAGGGGAAGGGCGTCGGCGTCGAGAGGGACGAATAGGAGGGCTTTGAGCAAAGGACAGAGGAGCTCGACATGGCGGCGTCAGTGCAGTAGACTGTTGTTCAAAGAGAGACGAAGTTACAATCGTCGAAACAAAAAACTTACAACATGAATGTTGTGAGGAACTACGAGATTAGGCTGCTGGGCAAATGAAATTTCAAATGATCGATCGTGCGCGCCGAATTTGACAAAATTCGTCCAGAATAGCTCCAAACAAGAACTTACGGCCGACGAAACTACGAACCGATCGCCTGAATGGAACCGTGGCATCGAGGTGCATCTTTTTCGTGTAGAGCTTACCTCGAACCGAAGCACCGTTGTGTAGATCAGAGGGAGGAGATTAGATAGGAACTTACTGGAGGTTGAAGAAGACCTCACGTAATGACCTCGCATCCCTCGCGTCTCCACTCGTGCAAGGGCCCGCTTGCTTGCGCTCGGCTCGGCCTGGCTCGCGAGAAACTGCCGATTCGAACGTTTCCAGCGAGCCAGGCTCTGGGCTGCTTTAAGAAGTGTGCGATGCAGGCCCAACAGTGAAACTAGGCAACCAAACAGGCCTCTTGCTTCCCGCGCGGGCCTGGTTGGGCTTTATGCGGGCAACCAAACACGCCCCTGCTCAATAAGTGGCAACACAAGGTCGACATGATGAGACTGCGCAGCATGGCTTGGTCGATGATGATTGCTGATGAAGACATTATGATGATGTAGCCAGCAACCTTGTCGAGCCGGGAGTAGGCATAGGCGGCGCCCAACAATGGATCATGTTAGGGACAATGTAGACGTTGTCCTGGCTTGGACGGGCCCCATGTAGTGAGATGTAGACGGCTCCCCGCCTCGACTTGGGTGAGCTCCGGGACGCACCATCCCCACCTTGGATGGTCTATGTTCCGATAGAGATGTAAATGACACCCAACGACGGATCATGTCGGCGATAACCTAGACATCATCCCGCGTTGGATGGGCTCTATGTCAGCGATGGTGTAGATGACGCCCTGCCTAGCGTGAGCTTCGTGTCGCGGTAGTGTAGTGTAGATGACATCTCACCTTGGGCGAGTTCCGCGGCGGAATAGACAACGTCCTTCCTTGAACGGGTTCCGTGTCGACGGTGCCTTGCCTTGGGCAAGCTCTGTGTCGGCAGCTGTGTAAACGACACCCAATGATGGTTCTGTGTCAACTTTGTTAAAAAAATCATGATTTTTTTTCAAAATCCATGAACTTTTTTGGATTCACGTATCTTTTTCGCCTTTTTGCTTTTTGTGATTGAGGGAGTCCTGGATCTTTTAGGCCCTTGATTCAGGATTGGATACATGAGGCAGGGGCCGAGGAGTTTTTGCTTTTGTTGAGAGTTCCTTTGTGTCGTCATCGTTAGGCTGGATGGCTCCTTTGATCATCGATAGCGATGCAGTCCAGGGTGGGACTTTTAGTCCTGGATCTTTTAGTGAATCCTGGGTAGAGGATCTTTTAGTCCTGGATCTTTTTAGTCCTGGATCTTTTTGCTTTTTGCTTTGTGTTTGGGCTTTCTGTATTTGAGTCTGAACCCCTGCCCGATCTGAGACCCAGGGGCCGAGGAGTTTCTGATCTTGGAAGTTCGGATTCCGGGATGTTGCCCGATAAGTCTGGCCCGCTGCTTGACTCTAGGTTCAGGGCTTGGGTGATGTCCGACTCAGAGAGTTCAGGAATCCAGACATAGTTAGTCCTCAAGATAGAGGAAGAATCGCCGCATTGTTCCTCCACCACCGTAATATGATGGGTGATCGGTGGAGAGTTAATCTCCCTTTGATCAGGTTTAAGCCCAATCCGATCATAGTTTGTAGCAACTCCCAAGGCGGCGATACGATTCAAGAGCTCGTTTAGGGAAGAGAGCTCCATTGGATCCATCTGCTCGGCAAATTCTGAGCCGACGTGGAGGCTGCTTTTGATGACCCGAGAAGTCATCATCGGTGCCGCGGCCGAACGGGCGGTCATGATGAAACTGCCTAGCCGGAGAGTTTGGCCGACAGCCAGGGCTCCCCCAGCGGTAATGTTGTTTTTAACAAAGAGACGAGGCATGCTTCCTTACAGCGGCAGCACAGTGGAACTCTCAATGAAAGCACCAATGTCGGTGTCAAAACCGGCAGATCTCGGGTAGGGGGTCCCGAACTGCGCGTCTAAGGTGGATGGTAACAGGAGGCAGGGGACATGATGTTTTACCTAGGTTCGGGCCCTCTTGATGGAGGTAAAACCCTATGTCCTGCTTGATTGTTCTTGATAATAGGAGTAGTACAAGAGTTGATCTACCACGAGATCAGAGAGTTGTATTTTGGATTCGTGTATCCTGTGTCAACTTCGGATTCATGTATCTTTTTTGGATTCAAAATCCGCCGGTCTAACAAGTGTGGACGGTGAATATGATATACGCAACCCACATCTCCAAGAGGGAGCGGAAGCATGCGTTAAGGGATGTATATGCGTTGGAGCCAGTCGCCCCAAAGTTCAACCCATGGTCCTCCTATCCGATCACCTTCGATCGCAGGGACCATCCCACTAGTATCCGTCATGGCGGATTCGCCGCGCTGGTCCTAGACCCAATCATCGACGGATTTCACCTCACTCGAGTCCTTATGGACGGCGGCAGCAGCCTGAACCTGCTTTATCAGGACACGGTGCGCAAAATGGGTATAGACCCCTCAAGGATCAAACCCACAAAAACGACCTTCAAAGGCGTCATACCAGGTGTAGAGGCCCACTTCACAGGCTCTGTCACACTGGAAGTGGTGTTCGGATCTCCAGATAACTTCCGAAGCGAGGAGTTAATCTTTGATATAGTCTCGTTCCGCAGTGGCTATCATGCATTGCTCGGGCGAACCGCGTTTGCGAGATTCAACGCGGTACCACACTATGCATACCTCAAGCTCAAGATGCCAGGACCTCGGGGGGTCATCACATTCAATGGAAACATAGAGCGCTCTCTCCGCAAGGAGGAGCACACTACGGCCCTCGCAGCAGAAGCGCAAAGCAGCCTCTTAAGGCAATCCACCAGTTCGGCGATTAAAGACTCGGACACCTTCAAGCGCGCCTAGAGTAATCGGCAACAAGGCCGGCTGGCAAGTTCCGAGCTCGCATAGCAATGCGGCCCCCACCCCAGTCCCAGCCAAACAGCAAAATCCGTGCCACATGTACATAATTACGCATTGAAAATACCATGGGCACAGGTTGGGAGGGGGGCACGACTACGGCACGCCCCAAGACGCGGCTCAACCGCACTAGGGGCTTCCCGCTTTGTTATTTTTCTCTCTTTCAGGACTTTACTCTCTGGAAACCTCGTCTGGCAGTACGATTGCCGGACACACGATGCAACAACCAAGGAGGCAGAAAGCTACGTCACACCATGGAACTCCCAGGTGATCTCTGATAACGAGTGAAATACTTGCTTTAAATACCATTCCTCAGGTTGCCCTTGGAGGGGACATGTCAAATAGTCCTACTTTTTGCTTATCGCACTACTTGTATCATGCTGCTTCAATGCACCTTTTTGAATAAACAATGCATAGCACTAGACTATTTCCGCATTCTCTATTCTTTTTTTATATATGTTCATTCACGACATTCAGCACCCGTACACTTTGGTACGGCCAATATGCCAGGGGGTTAAGCGTACCCCATAATATAGCGTGAGAAGTCCGAACACTTTCAACAGTGCGGCACCCCGAACTTATAGCATTATATGCATCAGCTCCAAATCATGTCTTGGGTCAACAGTTGGGTTTGCCCGACTCCCATGTTTTGGTACCTTACGTTCCGCTATATCGACTAAGGTAGCACTGGGAGAACTACTGCGATTGTGCCCCAGTTCATTTGGGCAAGCACCTCAGTAGAGAAAGCTAAAACTGACTGTCATGATAAGGCAAGAGCTGGTCGCTGTTCGAGAGGTCTCGAGTCCCTAAAGACTTATGCCGCTTAGAGCGAGGAGTCGGTTTTGTCCGGCTTAAGGCATGTATAGCGCCCCGAATTTGGCCTTCCGAATACTAGGGGCTTCGCCAAAATTTAAAATGAAGGAAATATGCCCTAGAGGCAATAATAATGTTATTATTTTATTTCCTTATATCATGATAAATGTTTATTATTCATGCTAGAATTGTATTATCCAGAAACATAATACTTGTGTGAATACATAGACAAACTAAACGTCACTACTATGCCTCTACTTGACTAGCTCGTTAAACAAAGATGGTTATGTTTCCTAACCATAGACATGTCTTGTCATTTGATTAACGGGATCACATTATTAGGAGAATGATGTGATTGACATGACCCATTCCATTAGCTTAGCACCCGATCGTTTAGTCTATTGCTATTGCTTTCTTCATGACTTATACATGTTCCTATGACTATGAGATTATGCAATTCCCGTTTACCGGAGGAACACTTTGTGTGCTACCAAACATCACAACGTAACTGGGTGATTATAAAGGAGCTCTACAGGTGTCTCCAAAGGTAAATGTTGGGTTGGCGTATTTCGAGATTAGGATTTGTCACTCCGATTGTCGGAGAGGTATCTCTGGGCCCTCTCGGTAATACACATCACATAAGCCTTGCAAGCATTGCAACTAATGAGTTAGTTGCAAGATGATGTATTACGAAACGAGTAAAGAGACTTGTCGGTAATGAGATTGAACTAGGTATTGAGATACCGACGATCGAATCTCAGGCAAGTAACATACCGATGACAAAGGGAACAACGTATGTTGTTATGCGGTCTGACCGATAAAGATCTTCGTGGAATATGTGGGAGCCAATATGAGCATCCAGGTTCCGCTATTGGTTATTGACCGGAGATGTGTCTCGGTCATGTCTACATTGTTCTCGAACCCGTAGGGTCCGCACGCTTAAGGTTTCGATGATAGTTATAATATGAGTTTATGAGTTTTGATGTACCGAAGTTAGTTCGGAGACCTGGATGTGATCACGGACATAACGACGAGTCTCGAAATGGCTGAGACATAAAGATTGATATATTGGACGACTATATTCGGACACCGGAAGTGTTCTGGGTGATTTCGGAGAAAACCGGAGAGCCGGAGGGTTACCGGAACCCTCCCGGGAGAAGTAATGGGCCATATGGGCCTTAGTGGAGAGAGAGAGGGGCAGCCAGGGCGGGCCGCGCGCCTCCTCCCCCTGGTCCGAATTGGACTAGGAGAGGGGGGGCGACGCCCCCCTTTCTTCTCCCTCCCCACTTCCTTCCCCCTCCTAGTAGGAGTCCTACTCCTACTAGGAGGAGGACTCCTCCTTGGCGCGCCTATAGGGCCGGCCGGCCTCCTCCCCTTGCTCCTTTATATACGGGGGCAGGGGGCACCCCTAGACACACAAGTTGATCCACGTGATCGTATTCTTAGCCGTGTGCGGTGCCCCCTTCCACCATAATCCTCGATAATATTGTAGCGGTGCTTAAGCGAAGCCCTGCGACGGTAGAACATCAAGATCGTCACCACATCGTCGTGCTGACGGAACTCTTCCCCGACACTTTGCTAGATCGGAGTCCGGGGATCGTCATCGAGCTGAACGTGTGCTAAAACTCGGAGGTGTCGTAGTTTCGGTGCTTGATCGGTCGGGCCGTGAAGACGTACGACTACATCAACCGCGTTGTGCTAACGCTTCCGCTGTCGGTCTACAAGGGTACGTAGATCACACTCTCCCCTCTCGTTGCTATGCATCACCATGATCTTGCGTGTGCGTAGGAAAATTTTGAAATTACTACGTTCCCCAACAGTGGCATTCGAGCCTAGGTTTTATGTGTTGATGTTATATGCACGAGTAGAACACAAGTGAGTTGTGGGCGATATAAGTCATACTGCTTACCAGCATGTCATACTTTGGTTCGGCGGTATTGTTGCACGAAGCGGCCCGGACCGACATTACGCGTACGCTTACGCGAGACCGGTTCTCCCGACGTGCTTTGCACAAAGGTGGCTAGCGGGTGACAGTTTCTCCAACTTTAGTTGAACCGAGTGTGGCTACGCCCGGTCCTTGTGAAGGTTAAAACAACACCAACTTGACAAACTATCGTTGTGGTTTTGATGCGTAGGTAAGATTGGTTCTTGCTTAAGCCCGTAGCAGCCACGTAAAACTTGCAACAACAAAGTAGAGGATGTCTAACTTGTTTTTGCAGGGCATGTTGTGATGTGATATGGTCAAGACATGATGCTAAAATTTTATTGTATGAGATGATCATGTTTTGTAACCAAGTTATCGGCAACTCGTAGGAGCCATATGGTTGTCGCTTTATTGTATGCAATGCAATTGCGCTGTAATGCTTTACTTTATCACTAAGAGGTAGCGATAGTCGTGGAAGCATAAGCTTGGCGAGACGACAACGATGCTACGATGGTGATCAAGGTGTCGCGCCGGTGACGATGGTGATCACGACGGTGCTTCGAAGATGGAGATCACAAGCACAAGATGATGATGGCCATATCATATCACTTATATTGATTGCATGTGATGTTTATCTTTTATGCATCTTATCTTGCTTTGATTGACGGTAGCATTTTAAGATGAGCTCTCACTAATTATCAAGAAGTGTTCTCCCTGAGTATGCACCGTTGCGAAAGTTCTTCGTGCTGAGACACCACGTGATGATCGGGTGTGATAGGCTCTACGTTCAAATACAACGGGTGCAAAACAGTTGCACACACGGAATACTCAGGTTATACTTGACGAGCCAAGCATATACAGATATGGCCTCGGAACACGGAGACCGAAAGGTCGAGCGTGAATCATATAGTAGATATGATCAACATAGTGATGTTCACCAATGAAACTACTCCATCTCACGTGATGATCGGACATGGTTTAGTTGATTTGGATCACGTAATCACTTAGAGGATTAGAGGGATGTGTATCTAAGTGGGAGTTCTTTAGTAATATGATTAATTGAACCTAAATTTATCATGAACTTAGTACCTGATAGTATCTTGCTTGTTTATGTTTGATTATAGATAGATGGCCCGTGCTGTTGTTCCATTGAATTTTAATGCGTTCCTTGAGAAAGCAAAGTTGAAAGATGATGGTAGCAATTACACGGACTGGGTCCGTAACTTGAGGATTATCCTCATTGCTGCACAGAAGAATTACGTCCTGGAAGCACCGCTGGGTGCCAGGCCTGCTGCTGGAGCAACACCAGATGTTATGAACGTCTGGCAGAGCAAAGCTGATGACTACTCGATAGTTCAGTGTGCCATGCTTTACGGCTTAGAATCGGGACTTCAATGACGTTTTGAACGTCATGGAGCATATGAGATGTTCCAGGAGTTGAAGTTAATATTTCAAGCAAATGCCCGGATTGAGAGATATGAAGTCTCCAATAAGTTCTATAGCTGCAAGATGGAGGAGAACAGTTCTGTCAGTGAGCATATACTCAAAATATCTGGGTATAATAATCACTTGATTCAATTGGGAGTTAATATTACAGATGATTGCGTCATTGAAAGAATTCTCCAATCACTGCCACCTAGCTACAAGAGCTTCCTGATGAACTATAATATGCAAGGGATGAATAAGACTATTCCCGAGCTCTTCGCAATGCTAAAAGCTGCGGAGGTAGAAATCAAGAAGGAGCATCAAGTGTTGATGGTCAACAAGACCACTAGTTTCAAGAAAAAGGGCAAAGGGAAGAAGAAGGGGAACTTCAAAAAGAACAGCAAGCAAGTTGCTACTCAAGAGAAGAAACCCAAACCTGGACCTAAGCCTGAAACTGAGTGCTTCTACTGCAAGCAGACTGGTCACTGGAAGCGGAACTGCCCCAAGTATTTGGCGGATAAGAAGGATGGCAAGGTGAACAAAGGTATATGTGATATACATGTTATTGATGTGTACCTTACTAATGCTCGCAGTAGCACCTGGATATTTGATACTGGTTCTGTTGCTAACATTTGCAACTCAAAACAGGGACTACGGATTAAGCGAAGATTGGCTAAGGACGAGGTGACGATGCGCGTGGGAAATGGTTCCAAAGTTGATGTGATCGCGGTCAGCACGCTACCTCTACATCTACCTTCGGGATTAGTATTAGACCTAAATAATTGTTATTTGGTGCCAGCGTTAAGCATGAACATTATATCTGGATCTTTTTTGATGCGAGACGGTTATTCATTTAAATCAGAGAATAATGGTTGTTCTATTTATATGAGTAATATCTTTTATGGTCATGCACCCTTAAAGAGTGGTCTATTCTTATTAAATCTCGATAGTAGTGACGCACATATTCATAATGTTGAAGCCAAAAGATGCAGAGTTGATAATGATAGTGCAACTTATTTGTGGCACTGCCGTTTGGGTCATATCGGTGTAAAGCGCATGAAGAAACTCCATACTGATGGACTTTTGGAACCACTTGATTATGAATCGCTTGGTACTTGCGAACCGTGCCTTATGGGTAAGATGACAAAAACACCATTCTCCGGTACTATGGAGAGAGCAACAGATTTGTTGGAAATCATACATACAGATGTATGTGGTCCGATGAATGTTGAGGCTCGCGGCGGATATCGTTATTTTCTCACCTTCACAGATGACTTAAGCAGATATGGGTATATCTACTTAATGAAACATAAGTCTGAAACATTTCAAAAGTTCAAAGAATTTCAGAGTGAAGTTGAAAATCATCGTAACAAAAAAATTAAATTCCTACGATCTGATCGTGGAGGAGAATATTTGAGTTACGAGTTTGGTGTACATTTGAAACAATGCAGAATAGTTTCGCAACTCACGCCACCCGGAACACCACAACGTAATGGTGTGTCCGAACGTCGTAATTGTACTTTACTTGATATGGTGCGATCTATGATGTCTCTTACTGATTTACCGCTATCATTTTGGGGTTATGCTCTAGAGACGGCCACATTCACGTTAAATAGGGCACCATCAAAATCCGTTGAGACGACGCCTTATGAACTGTGGTTTGGCAAGAAACCAAAGTTGTTGTTTCTGAAATTTTGGGGTTGCGATGCTTATGTGAAAAAGCTTCAACCTGATAAGCTCGAACCCAAATCGGAGAAATGTGTCTTCATAGGATATCCAAAGGAAACTATTGGATACACCTTCTATCATAGATCCGAAGGCAAAACTTTTGTTGCTAAATTCGGAAACTTTCTAGAGAAGGAGTTTCTCTTGAAAGAAGTGAGTGGGAGGAAAGTAGAACTTGATGAGGTAACTGTACCTGCTCCCTTATTGGAAAGTAGTACATCACAGAAACCAGTTTCTGTGACACCTACACCAATTAGTGAGGAAGCTAATGATGATAATCATGAAACTTCAGAACAAGATACTACTGAACCTCGTAGATCAACCAGAGTAAGATCCGCACCAGAGTGGTATGGTAATCCTGTTCTGGAAGTCATGCTACTAGATCATGATGAACCTACGAACTATGGAGAAGCGATGGTGAGCCCAGATTCCGCAAAATGGCTTGAAGCCATGAAATCTGAGATGGGATCCATGTATGAGAACAAAGTATGGACTTTGGTTGACTTGCCCAATGATCGGCAAGCAATTGAGAATAAATGGATCTTTAAGAAGAAGACTGATGCTGGCGGTAATGTTACTGTCTAGAAAGCTTGACTTGTCGCAAAAGGTTTTCGACAAGTTCAAGGGATTGACTACGATGAGACCTTCTCACCCGTAGCGATGCTTAAGTCTGTCCGAATCATGTTAGCAATTGCCGCATTTTATGATTATGAAATTTGGCGGATGGATGTCAAAACTGCATTCCTGAATGGATTTCTGGAAGAAGAGTTGTATATGATGCAACCAGTAGGTTTTGTCGATCCAAAGGGAGCTAACAAAGTGTGCAAGCTCCAGCGATCCATTTATGGACTGGTGCAAGCCTCTCGGAGTTGGAATAAACGCTTTGATAGTGTCATCAAAGCATTTGGTTTTGTACAGACTTTTGGAGAAGCCTGTATTTACAAGAAAGTGAGTGGGAGCTCTGTAGCATTTCTGATATTATATGTAGATGACATATTACTAATTGGAAATGATATAGAATTTCTGGATAGCATAAAGGGATACTTGAATAAGAGTTTTTCAATGAAAGACCTCGGTGAAGCTGCTTACATATTGGGCATTAAGATCTATAGAGACAGATCAAGACGCTTAATTGGACTTTCACAAAGCACATACCTTGACAAAGTTTTGAAAAAGTTCAAAATGGATCAAGCAAAGAAAGGATTCTTGCCTGTGTTACAAGGTGTAAAATTGAGTAAGACTCAATGCCCGACCAATGCAGAAGATAGAGAGAAAATGAAAGATGTTCCCTGTGCTTCAGCCATAGGCTCTATCATGTATGCAATGCTGTGTACCAGACCTGATGTGTGTCTTGCTATAAGTCTAGCAGGGAGGTACCAAAGTAATCCAGGAGTGGATCACTGGACAGCGGTCAAGAACATCCTGAAATACCTGAAAAGGACTAAGGATATGTTTCTCATATATGGAGGTGACAAAGAGCTCATCGTAAATGGTTATGTTGATGCAAGCTTCGACACTGATCCGGACGATTCTAAATCACAAACCGGATACGTGTTTACATTAAATGGTGGAGCTGTCAGTTGGTGCAATTCTAAACAAAGCGTTGTGGCGGGATCTACATGTGAAGCGGAGTACATAGCTGCTTCAGAAGCAGCAAACGAAGGAGTCTGGATGAAGGAATTCATATCCGATCTAGGTGTCATACCTAGTGCATCGGGTCCAATGAAAATCTTTTGTGACAATACTGGTGCAATTGCCTTGGAAAAGGAATCCAGATTTCACAAGAGAACCAAGCACATCAAGAGACGCTTCAATTCCATCCGGGATCTAGTCCAGGTGGGAGACATAGAGATTTGCAAGATACATACGGATCTGAATGTTGCAGACCCGTTGACTAAGCCTCTTCCACGAGCAAAACATGATCAGCACCAAAGCTCCATGGGTGTTAGAATCATTACTGTGTAATCTAGATTATTGACTCTAGTGCAAGTGGGAGACTGAAGGAAATATGCCCTAGAGGCAATAATAATGTTATTATTTTATTTCCTTATATCATGATAAATGTTTATTATTCATGCTAGAATTGTATTATCCGGAAACATAATACTTGTGTGAATACATAGACAAACTAAACGTCACTAGTATGCCTCTACTTGACTATCTCGTTAAACAAAGATGGTTATGTTTCCTAACCATAGACATGTGTTGTCATTTGATTAACGGGATCACATTATTAGGAGAATGATGTGATTGACATGACCCATTCCATTAGCTTAGCACCCGATCGTTTAGTCTGTTGCTATTACTTTCTTCATGACTTATACATGTTCCTATGACTATGAGATTATGCAACTCCCATTTACCGGAGGAACACTTTGTGTGCTACCAAACGTCACAACGTAACTGGGTGATTATAAAGGAGCTCTACAGGTGTCTCCAAAGGTAAATGTTGGGTTGGCGTATTTCGAGATTAGGATTTGTCACTCCGATTGTTGGAGAGGTATCTCTGGGCCCTCTCGGTAATACACATCACATAAGCCTTGCAAGCATTGCAACTAATGAGTTAGTTGCGAGATGATGTATTACGAAACGAGTAAAGAGACTTGCCAGTAACGAGATTGAACTAGGTATTGAGATACCGACGATCGAATCTCAGGCAAGTAACATACTGATGACAAAGGGAACAACGTATGTTGTTATGCGGTTTGACCGATAAAGATCTTCGTAGAATATGTGGGAGCCAATATGAGCATCTAGGTTCCGCTATTGGTTATTGACCGGAGACATGTCTCGGTCATGTCTACATTGTTCTTGAACCCATAGGGTCCGCACGCTTAAGGTTTCGATGACAGTTATATTATGAGTTTATGAGTTTTGATGTACCAAAGTCCCAGATGTGAACACAGACATAACGAGGAGTCTCGAAATGGTCGAGACATAAAGATTGATATATTGAACGGCTATATTCGGACACCGGAAGTGTTCCGGGTGATTTCGGAGAAAACCGGAGAGCCAGAGGGTTACCGGAACCCTCCCGGGTGAAGTAATGGGCCATATGGGCCTTAGTGGAGAGAGAGAGGGGCAGCCAGGGTGGGCCGCGCGCCTCCTCCCCCTGGTCCGAATTGGACTAGGAGAGGGGGGGGGGGGCGACGCCCCGCTTTCCTTCTCCCTCCTCACTTCCTTCCCCCTCCTAGTAGGAGTCCTACTCCTACTAGGAGGAGGACTCCTCCTTGGCGCGCCTATAGGGCCGGCCGGCCTCCTCCCCTTGCTCCTTTATATACGGGGGCAGGGGGCACCCCTAGACACACAAGTTGATCCACGTGATTGTATTCTTAGCCGTGTGCGGTGACCCCTTCCACCATAATCCTCGATAATATTGTAGCGGTACTTAAGCGAAGCCCTGCGACGGTAGAACATCAAGATCGTCACCACACCGTCGTGCTGACGGAACTCTTCCCCGACACTTTGCTAGATCGGAGTCCGGGGATCGTCATCGAGCTGAATGTGTGCTAAAACTCGGAGGTGCCGTAGTTTCGGTGCTTGATCGGTCGGGCCGTGAAGACATACGACTACATCAACCGTGTTGTGCTAACGCTTTCGCTGTCGGTCTACAAGGGTACGTAGATCACACTCTCCCCTCTTGTTGCTATGCATCACCATGATCTTGCGTGTGCGTAGGAAAATTTTGAAATTACTACGTTCCCCAACATAAAATTGTAGACTTCTATGGCTAAGTGAGAGTGATAAAGCATTATAGTCTGATTGCCTTGTTCGTTGTGCTGAGCACCTCCCTCGAAGGACCCAATAATGGGAAAAAGAGTGCTCAGATTTATCCCGAACACCCCAGCACTCATGGCATGGGGGCAGAAGCCGACGACTGGCCATCTCTCAGATTTAATAAACAGCCGCACAGAAGGTAACATTTTAAATTCAAACAAGCATTGCATAGCGCATATGAACAAGTTTTCATAATACAGGATCACACAAGCAAGTTTATTAAAAAATTACATCCTTCGCACACTCGTCCGCCACAAGACGGGCACCCTTCAGGACACCCTCATAATACATTTCGAGGTGGCGATGCTCCTTGCCCTGCGGCGGCCCCTCCTTCACCATCTTCTCGGCATCCATCTTGGCCCAGTGCACCTTCGCACGGGCAAAAGCCCGGCGGGCACCTTCGATGCAGACGGATCACTTGATGACTTCCAGCCGGGGGCAGGCATCCACAAGCAGCCTCACCAGGCCGAAGTAGCTGTTGGGAAGGGAGTCACCATGCCACATCCGGACTAGAAGGCCCCTCATGGCCTGTTCGGCCGCCTTGTGCAGCTCGACCAATTGCTTCACCTGGTCGCTCATAGGCATCGGGTGTTCGGTCCCAGTATACTGAGACAAGAACAACTTCTCCGTCGAGCTTCCCTCCTCGGCCTGGTAATATTTCGCGGCATCCGACACGCTGTGGGCAAATATGCGAATGCTCCTGGAGAGCTCCGGACTCGGGTAAGTAACAAGTAATTTACTTTCACATGCTTGCTTTGCATATTGAATGCCTTACCCGCCGCTATCTTCCTCATCGCCTCGATTTCCTGGAGGGCCTTTTGGGCTTCAGCCTTGGCATGCTTTGTGCTCTCGAGGGCCACGACAAGCTCGGACTCTCACGTCTTCGAGTCAAGCTCCAAAGTCTCGTGTTTCTTCATGAGAGCCTGGAGCTCTTGCTGCACCTCGCCCACCCGTGCCTCTTGTCTCTCCCGCTCGGTGCGCTCCTTGGCCGCTTTGTTTTCGGCCTCGGACAACGCTTGTTTCAGGGTCGCCACTTCGGTCGTGGCCCCTGGCACATTCATGATGATCCTGTCATTTCGCAACCACATTTTCTTTTATATATATAGACAAGGTATTACTTACCTTTGTTCTCGTCGAGCTGCCTCTTGGCAAGGCCGAGCTCTTTCTCGGACCGCTCGAGGTTCTACTTCAGAGCGGCAACCTCCGTAGTCAGTGCGGCAGAGGTCAGCAGCGAGGCCTACATACGCATACAGACATACTTATATTAGACTCCTACAGATATTATTTGATCCTCTATTCGACTTTTCTTTGTGAACACCAAACAGAGCATCAGGGGCTACTGTCTATGCGGTAATATTTTTCCTATATTTTAAATACTTACCTCAAAGCCAGCTAGAAGGCTGGCACAGGCTTCAGTTAGTCCGCTCTTGGCAGACTGAACCTTCTTGATCACCACACTCATAATAGTGCGGTGCTCTTCGTCGATGGAAGCGCCGCGAAGCGCTCCCAGCAGGTCGTCCGGTGCCTCTGGATGGACAGAGGTCACCGGCACGGATGGCTTGCCCCTCTTGGAAGGGGGCCGCCTGCCCGAGTCCGGAACCACTGGAGGTTCCGGCGCGGTGTTCGGCTGAGGGCTGAACTGGGAGCCCCTGGGTGCCTTGCTCCCTTTGCTCTTGGAGTCCGGAAGGTCTCCTTGAGGCGCCTCCGGGACTATCTCCCCCCGGCACGGTGCCCCTTGAGACAATACCTCGGCATTGTTCGTAGGGAAAGGAGAGGAGGCGGTTGGAAGTGTATCACTATTCATGTCCGACGAGTCCAAGGAACCGTCTGACGAGGATACGTCGATACGGGCTTGGGGCAGACTGCATAACCATATTCGATGTTAGGAGAAGCAGTGCGACAAAAGTATGCTATGAGTTACTCTAGTATCCAAATACTTATGACTTCGCCAGGGGCTTGGCCCTGAGTAGCCACTCGTCTTCGCCGTCGACGGCGGTGGTGGAACAGTCCGGAAGGAGAGTCCTTCCCTTCTTGGACCCTTCGGCCTCCCCGGTTGGGGCGGCCTTCCTTTTCCTGTCTCCCCCGGCTGGAGGGGGAGAATCTTCATCTTCCTTCTCCTTGTTTTCACGGGAGGAGTGCGTCTCGGAGTTATCGGACTATGTGTCTGATACCACCTGGCACTGGGAACTCTTTCGGGTTCCCGTGGCCTTCTTCTTGGTCTTCTCCGGCACCTCATAAGGAGCTGGAGTCCGCATCTCCGTCAGGAGAGCGTCTGCAGGGTCTTCGGGCAGAGGGACCGGACAGTTAATCTGCTCTGATGTCTCCACCCAGTCCTGTCAAAGGCATGGGAGCTCAGACCCCACACATGGTTAAGCTATGGGAAATAAATACCCTACCCGATGTATTCACAGGGCGCTTCGCGCTTAGCCTGCGGTCCTCGGTAAGAGAAGGGGGGACCTCGGAGCCCTTGAACAGCACCTTCCAGATGTCCTTATGCGTCGTGTCGAAGAGCTCGCGTAGAGTCTGGTGCTGGGCCGGGTCGAACTCCCATAAGTTGAAAGCCCGTTGTTGACACGGGAGGATCCGCGGAAGAGCATGACCTGGACTATGTTGACAAGCTTAAGTTTCTTGCTTGTCATGTTCCGGATACACTTCTGGAGTCCGTCCAGCTCCATCGATGAGCCCCAAGACAGGACCTTCACCTTCCAGGAAGTGAGCCGCGTGGGGATTCCGGATCGAAACTCGGGGGCCACCACCCAGTTGGCGTCGTGTGGCTCGGTGATGTAGAACCACCCCGATTGCCACCCCTTTATGGTCTCCACGAAGGAGCCCTCGAGCCATGTCACGTTGGGCATTTGCCCACCATGTGTAACACCCCGGATATATCTTTCCCTATTTGTACTCCAACTCTTGCCATTTCCAGCGTTAAGTTATATTTATTTTCTCGGGTTCGGGTTTTTGTCTCCGTGTGTTGTTGTCGTTGTCATGCATCTCATATCATGTCATCATGTGCATTGCATTTGCATACGTGTTCGTCTCATGCATTCGAGCATTTTCCCCGTTGTCCGTTTTGCATTCCGACGCTTCGTTCTCCTTCGGTGGTCATTTCTAGCTTTCTTTCGTGTGTGGGGATTAAACATTTCCGGATTGGACCGAGACTTGCAAGCGGCCTTGGTTTACTACTGGTAGACCGCCTGTCAAGTTTCGTATCATTTGGACTTCGTTTGATACTCCAACGGTTAACCGAGGGACCGAAAAGGCCTCGTGTGTGTTGCAGCCCAACACCCCTCCAATTTGGCCCAAAACCCACCTAACTCTGCTCCATGTCCTAGAGCGTTCGATCACGATCGCGTGGCCGAAAACCGCACCTTATTTGGACTCTCCTAGCTCCCTCTATGCCTATTTAAACACCCCCCGATTTTCGGATCTCCTCCTACCTCCGAAACCCTAGAAATCCACCTCGCGCCGCGCCGGACGTGTCCGTTTCGGCCGGACACGCCACCCCCGCCGCCCGCAGCCAGTGGCGGAGCGCCATGTGGCCGCCGCCGCGCCACTCCCACCGCGGCCCGCGGGAGCCCGAAGCCGCCCCCCCCGGCCCCCGCGCGCGCCCGCTTTGCCCGCCTCCCCGCGCCGCCTCCTTCTCCCGAGCCGCCGCAGCCGCTCGCCGCCGCGCGCCTCCTCGCCGGTCACCGCACCATCCCGCCACTACGCCGCCCGGCCGCGCGCCGCCACGCCGCCGCCTCCGGTGCTCCGGTGGCCGCCTCCCGGAGCCGGCCTCGCCTCCCCTCCGTCCGGCAAGACCCCGGCGCCGGCGAACCTCGAACGGCGCGCCCCGATGAACAGTGTCCCGGGCCGATCCAGATCTGTGAACAGTAACCCTAATCCGGAGGTTGAATTTTTCCTAAGTCCCAGAAATTTCAGTCCATGTGCACATGTTCGCGGCTCCGTAACTTTGCATCCATAGCTCCGATTCATGCATATAGCATATCAAAATGTTCATCTCAGAGGGTACATCATTTCATTCCATTGAATCATTTTCATTGGAGCTCATCTTGATGCCCGAAATGCTGTTAGAAGAGGGCTACTTGAGTTAATCGTCAGATCTGCTACTCCGTTTAGCACTTTTGTCATTTTTGCCATGATTATTGTGTGCATGATATGCCCATGAGTTCTACATGTGTTTTGTTAAGGGTTTGTCATCTTTCCATAGGTGCAATCTATGTATTTTTAGGATGTGTGTGGTGACTTGTGCAAGCTTGCAAAGTGGTGCACTTGCTAATTCTGTTTTCAGGGACTTCATGATTTCATTAAGTCCTGGGGCTGTTTATCTCATGATGCCATATGTTCTTGTTGTTTCCTAGTGATCCGTGCCCCTTTTGAGGATGATTAGTAAGGGCGTTTTGTTAATATTGCAGTGCTCTATCCATCCATGTCTTTGTTTGCAATTATGGAGCACCCTAGCTTGAGTCAATCGAGCTCTACTTTTGCTACTTTGTGAATCTGGGCAGATTGTCAACATGTTTGCAAATTTGCCGGTGATGTTGTAGTTGACCCGTGCATGCTATGCTATTGTTCTTGCCATATCTGGCTTGTATTTTGTGCCTTCTTGATGGGTGTATGCTTGTCTTGCCATGACTTGCACCATAGTGAGTGCATCGAGCTCGTAAACATGCCTACTTGAGTTATATTTCAGCATGTGCCAGTTCTCACTAAGTATGAAAACTGATTATGTTTTTGCTATGTTCACGTGCTTGCAATTGTATTTTCTGATCCTTTTTGGCTCAAGGTCACTAAGGGACTTTTGTTAAGCTCTTTGAGTTTCTCAATGCCATGCTTTACTTTGCCATCTTCAGATCCTGTAGCATGTGGTTTTGTTGCTCCGAAGAGGGCTACCTGATCTGAAATTCCAGACACGTGTTAATTTCACTAAGTCCGAGATCTGTTTGCCATTTGCATTTTTGCCATGCTTGTTTGAACCTGTTAATGGATGATTTTGCCATAGCTCAGTGCTAGACTTTTGTTAAGCATCTTGTGTGCATCCCTGCCATGTATTTTGTTTTCATGTTTGGGTGCTGTAGCATGTTCATTTCATTGCATTTAGAGGTCTACTTGCTGTAAATCGTAGACCGGTGTCATTTTTGAATTGCTTGCCATTTCCAAACCGTAACTCCGATTCCGGCGTTCTTTATATTGTTTTCAAGCGATTTCATCTCATCTTTCCAGAGGCACACTTGGTTTTCCAAGTTGAGGCCAGGTTCATGCATTTCCTGTCATATCTTGCATTTTGCATCCCGCATCGCATCTCGCATAACATATCATCGTTGCATCATCTTGTTTGATCCTTGCACGTGGTTGATTGTATCCTTGTTGCTTGTTTGTCTTGTTTGGGTAGAGCCAGGAGACGATTTCGCTAACGAGGAGCCCGTTGAGCTTGCTTTTGAGGATCCAGTCAACTCTAACAACTTTGCAGGCAAGATGATCATACCCTCGAAATCACTACTATCTTTGCTATGCTAGTCTGCTCGCTCTTTTGCTATGCCATTGCTACGATGCCTACCACTTGCTTGCAAGCCTCCCAAATTGCCATGTCAAACCTCTAACCCACCATTGTCCTAGCAAACCGTTGACTGGCTGTGTTACCGCTTTGCTCAGCTCCTCTTATAGCGTTGCTAGTTGCAGGTGAAGATTGGAGGTTGTTCCTTGTTGGAACATTTATTTACTTGTTGGGATATCATTATATTGCTATGTTATCTTAATGCATCTATATACTTGGTAAAGGGTGGAAGGCTCGGCCTCTCGCCTAGTGTTTTGTTCCACTCTTGCCGCCCTAGTTTCCGTCATATCGGTGTTATATTCCCGGATTTTGCGTTCCTTACGCGGTTGGGTTATAATAGGAACCCCTTGATAGTTCGCCTTGATTAAAGCTTTTCCAGCAATGCCCAACCTTGGTTTTACCATTTGCCACCTAGCCTTTTCTTTCCCTTGGGTTCTGCAGACTCAAGGGTCATCTTTATTTTAACCTCCCCCCGGGCCAGTGCTCCTCTGAGTGTTGGTCCACCTGTCAGCTACCGGTGGCCACCAGGGGAAACTCTGGGCTGGCCTACCCGTACCTAGGACAATCTAAGTGTGCCCTGAGAAAGAGATATGTGCAGCTCCTATCGGGATTTGTCGGCACATTCGGGCGGTGTTGCTGGACTTGTTTTAACCTGTCGAAGTGTCTTGAATTACCGAGATACCGAGTCTGATCGGAACATCTTGGGAGGAGGTCTATTCCTTCGTTGACCGTGAGAGCTTGTCATGGCCTAAGTTGGGACTCCCCTGCAGGGATTGAACTTTCGAAAGCCGTGCCCACGGTTATGGGCAGATGGAAATTTGTTAATGTCCGGTTGTAGATAACTTGAACCTTAACTTAATTAAAATGAATCAACTGAGTGTGTTACCGTGATGGCCTCTTCTCGGCGGAGTCCGGGAAGTGGACAAGGTGTTGGAGTAATGTTTGCGCAGGTTGCTCTCTAGTTTCTCGCTCGCGCTTTGCCTCCTCTTCTCGCTCTCTTTTGCGAATAAGTTAGCCACCATTTTTGCTAGTCGCTTGCTGCAGCTCCACTCATATTTTACCTTGCCATTCCTATAAGCTTAAATAGTCTTGATCGCGAGGGTGCGAGATTGCTGAGTCCCCGGTGGCTCACAGATTACTATTACATCAGATGCAGGGCCCGATGATTCCGCTCCAGCAGACGCGTACGAGCTCAAGTGGGAGTTCGACGAAGACTCTCAATGTTACTATGTTTCCTTTCCCGATGATCAGTAGTGGTGCCCAGTTGGGGGTGATTGGGACCATGTCGCATGTTGGGTTCTCTTTTAATTTGGCGCCGTAGTCGAGCCATGATTGTTTGGATGATGTAATGTTATTAATGTACTTGATTGATGTGGCGAGTGTAAGCCAACTATGTTATCTCCCCTTTTATTATCATATTACATGGGATGTTGTGAAGATTGCCTAACTTGCGACATATGCCTTCAATGCGATTATGTCTCTAAGTCGTGCCTCGACACGTGGGAGCTATAGTCGCATCGAGGGTGTTAAAAGTTGGTAATCAGAGCCTTCCCCGACCTTAGGAGCCCCATTGCTTGATCGTTTTTAGCGGCCGAGTTGTGTCTAGAAAAATGTTTTGAGTCATTTAGGAATTATATATCGGAGAGATTAGGAATTCTTTTTACTTCCCAGTCTCCTCATCGCTCTGGTAAGGCATCCTGACGTAGATTTTTGACTCTTCTCTTCTCAAATTTCACTAATTTTTTTTTTAGGATCACGCGGGTATCTTGGAATTGTTGCGATGGTTTTATGATGAGAACATTGACTTGGTGCCTCCTGTCAGGGGTTTAGTGGAAGTGTCCCGGGGAGTTGAGCTCTGAGGTGTTGTCATCATAATTTTATCGTTGCAGTTCTGTAATACCTAAGTTTAGTACGCCGACATCGAAAATCTCTTTTATGCAGTTCGTTGGTGAGATAACCTCGACGCCACCCAGTACTGGGGCGGGAGTTTGGGAGTATCGCCATAACTTGTATAACAGATGCTTTTCGAAGGTTGAGGTAGATGGTTTCTGAAGGTTTCTTGGTTATGTGTTGAAGGATGGATACAGCTGGATGTAGGAATTGCTAGTTTGGGTGAGATATTATGCTTCCCCTGTATCCCCAACACCTGATTGCATAACCGGAAAGGTTCGGGAGTTTCATAGGTGGGAATTCTAGTAGCTCTAGTTCTTCTTCCACGGATATTGGTTTGAGATTGGGATTTCTTACCGATTATTCGTTCTTGATCCGTACCTTGTTGATTTATTTCTCTACCTTAATTCTACGTGGCTTCTCAATTTATGGGTATGTGACCATTTCAAGAGGAATGCATTCGTTCATTTTGTTCGGATGTGAAGACTATATGTTGCAATTTTCATTCCGTTGGATTCAGCTTCAATATTTTTCTGTCAATGTGCTAATGGTGGTCAACCTCTTCAGGATGGCTCCTCCAACGCGCACGACTCCGAACCCTGATCCGCCACCACCTCCACCTCCTCCAGAGGCATGGCAAGCTGTGATGGCCGCAACCAATGCAAACACACAGCTGATCATGCAAATTCTCCAAGAGCGCAATCAAGGCAACCAAGGGAATCAAGGCAGCAATCAGAGTCACTTTGCTACACTCAACCAATTCCTTGCTAACGGGCCAAAGACTTTCAGCAATTGTGTTGAGGCAACCGATGCTGACAATTGGCTTGTGGATCTGTGCAAGCATTTTGAGTGCAGTAACGTCAGGCCTGAGGACTTTGTTAAGTTCACTTCCTTCCAACTCAAAGATCAAGCTGCAGAATGGTTCCAGTAGTACAAGGATTCCCGAGGTGGACGTGTTATCACTTGGGATGATTTCCGTCGAGATTTCCGAGCTCATCATATTCCCCAGAGCGTGGTTGAAAGCAAGCGTGAGGAATTCCGCAACCTGAAGCAAGGCTCTTTGTCTGTCTATGACTACAACAAGTTGTTTCAGAAGCTTGCCCGCTTTGCCAAGCAGGACGTCCCGGATGAGAAGAGCATGATATACCAGTTCAGGGGTGGTCTCAGAGAAGATATCCAGCTTGCTCTTGTTCTCTTTGAGCCCTTGAGGTACGATGAGTTCTACAACATGGCACTGAAGCAAGAGGCTGCTCAGTTGAGGTGTGATGCTTCCAAGAAGCGAGTCAGAGATGTTACTCCTTCTTCCTCTACTCAAGTGGCCAAGCAGCAGAAGTTTTGGCTTTCTCCTCCTCCGTTCCGTCAGCCGTATCAGCAGAAGAGCAAAGGTGGCAGTGGTTCTTCCCACCCACCCAACCCTGGCTTTCAGAACAAGACTTCGTCTCAAGCTCCAAGATCAAGTGCTCCGTATCACCGTCCGCTTTCTGAGGTCACGTGCAACAAGTGCCAACAGAAGGGTCACTATGCCAACAAGTGTTTCAACCAGAGGCGTCTTCCTCCTCCTCCTCCTGTCAGATCAGCAAGTATAGGTGTGGTCAAGCATAACCCCAAGCACGCCAAGGTCAATTTGATGAATGCAGCTCAGGCAGAGGACTCGTCAGATGTGATCATGGGTAACCTTCCTGTTAATGATATTCCAGCTAAAGTTCTTTTTGACACTGGTGCATCGCATTGCTTCATCTCGAGACCGTTTACAAATAGGCATGAATTGGTTTCGCAAGTCTTGCCTAGTCCTTTAGCAGTTATCTCTCCCGGTAAGCGCATGCAGGCTAACTCCATCGTTCTGGATGTTTCTATCACTTTGGGTGACTACAAGTTTCTGGCTTCTCCTTCGGTTCTTGGCAACTCAGATATTGATCTTATTCTCGGAATGGATTGGCTTTCTAAGCACAAGGCTCAGCTTGATTGTGCAGCCAGGCAGATTCAATTGACTCATTCGTCTGAGGATGTAATTGTATTTGCCGCTCGGGATAATACCATCCGTCTGTTTTCTCTCAATGAGAAGGGTGAATTGGATGCCATCTCGCAAATTCCAGTCGTTTGCGAATATCAAGACGTCTTTCCAGAAGAGCTTCCAGGAATGCCTCCGCACCGGCCAGTTGAATTCGTTATTGATCTTGAGCCTGGCACGGAACCTTTGTGCAAACGTCCTTACAAGCTCGGACCTGAAGAGTTGAAGGAGCTGAAGAAGCAACTCGATATTCAAGAGAAAATGGGTCTCATCCGGCCTAGTTCTTCTCCGTGGGGTTGTGGTGTTCTTTTTGTGAAGAAGAAGGATGGAATGGACCGACTTTATGTTGATTACCGTCCAGTGAACAAGAAGACCATCAAGAACAAATACCCACTTCCCAACATCAATGAGCTGTTCGAACAACTCAAAGGTGCTCGAGTATTCTCCAAGCTTGATCTCCGTATGGGTTATCATCAGATTCGTATCCGTGAGCAAGATATTCCCAAGACGGCTTTCAGGACAAGCTTTGGTTCATATGAATACACTGTCATGTCTTTTGGCCTCGCCAACGCTCCTCCGACGTTCTCACGCATGATGAATTTCATCTTCAACGCCTACACCAATGACTTCGTTTTGGTCTATCTCGACGACATTCTGGTTTTCTCGAAGAACAAGGAAGATCATGCCAAGCACTTGCGTTTGGTTCTTGATAAGCTCAGGGAACATCAGTTCTACGCCAAGTTCTCCAAGTGTGAATTCTGGCTCGATGAGGTTCTTTATCTTGGTCATATCATCTCTGCCAAGGGCATTGCCGTGAATCCTGAGAAGGTGTCTACAATTGTGAATTGGGAACCTCCTCAGAACGTGAAGCAACTCCGTAGCTTCCTCGGTCTCGCAAGCTATTGCCGAAGATTCGTTGAAAACTTTTCTAAGATCACGAAGCCTCTTTCAAATCTTCTTCAGAAGCACCTCAAGTGCGTTTGGTCTCCGGAGTGTGACATTGCTTTCAACACTTTGAAAGAGAAGTTGATCACTGCTCCAGTTCTCACTCCGCCTGATGAATCCAAGCCGTACGAGGTCTTTTGTGATGCCTCTCTCCAAGGTCTTGGCATAGTATTGATGTAAGAGAAGAAAGTTGTTGCTTATACTTCTCGCCAGTTGAAGCCTAATGAGAAGAACTACCCCACTCATGATCTCGAGTTGGCGGCAGTTGTGCATGCTCTTTTGACTTGGAGACATCTTCTATTGGGAAGAAAAGTGGACATTTTCACTGATCACAAGAGTCTCAAGTACATCTTCACTCAGCCTAATCTCAACCTCAGGCAAACTCGATGGGTCGAAATGATTCAAGAGTATAATCCGAGTATCGAGTATACTCCAGGCAAGGCCAATGTGATTGCTGACGCTTTGAGCAGAAAGGCTTACTGCAAAAGTCTGATTCTCAAGCCTTATCAACCCGAGCTTTGTGAAGCTTTCCGCAAACTTAATCTGCAAGTTATTCCTCAAGGTTTCCTCACCAACCTTCAAGTCTCTCCTACCTTGGAAGACCAGATTCGCCAAGCCCAGCTTCTTGATGCTATGGTGAAAAAGGTGAAGATTGGGATTGCCAAGAGCCAGTCCAAGTACAAGTGCTACCGCCTTGATGACAAGGACACTCTCTTCTTTGAGGATCGTATTGTTGCGCCCAAAGGTGACATCCGTAAAGTGATCATGAACGAGGCTCACAATTCTCTCCTCTCCATCCACCCTGGGAGCACGAAGATGTATCAGGACCTCAAGCAAGCTTATTGGCAGACTCGAATGAAGCATGAGGTCGTCAATTCGTGAATGAATGTGATGTCTGCAAAAGAGTGAAGGCAGAACACCAAAGGCCAGCTGGTCTCGTCCAACCTCTTGCCATTCCAGAATGGAAGTTTGACCACATTAAAATGGACTTCATGACTGGGTTTCCAAAGTCCAAGCGTGGCAATGATGCTATACTCGTTGTCATCGACAAACTCACCAAAGTGGCTCATTTTCTGCCTATCAAAGAGTCGATCACTGTAGCTCAATTGGCGGAACTCTATACCTCTCGAATTGTCTCTCTGCACGGTATTCCTTAAGTGATCTCTTTAGACCATGGCAGCATCTTTACCTCGAAGTTTTGGGATTCTTTTCAGAAGGCCATGGGCACGAACATCCGCTTCAGCACAACTTTCCATCCTCAAACAAGCGGTCAAGTCAAGCGTGTCAACCAGATTCTTGAAGATATGCTCAGGGCTTGTGTAATCTCCTTCGGCATGAAGTGGGAGGATTTTCTTCCTTATGCTGAATTCTCCTACAACAACAGTTTTCAAGAAAGTTCGGGCAAGGCCCCATTTGAAATTCTGTATGGCAGGAAGTGCCGTACTCCTCTCAACTGGTCTGAAACCGGTGAACGTCAGCTTTTGGGTAATGACTTAATCACAGAGGTAGAAGAAATGTGCAAAGTCATTCATGATAACCTCAAAGCAGCCCAATCCCGTCAGAAGAGCTACTATGATAGTAAGCATAGTGATTTGGCTTTCGAGATCGGAGATCATGTTTACCTCCGTGTCTCTCCTATGAAAGGTACTCGTCGCTTTGGTATCAAAGGGAAGCTTGCCCCCAGATACATGGGACCTATCAAGATTATCAGCAAGAGAGGCGACCTCGCTTATCAACTCGAGCTTCCTTCAAACTTTGCAAATGTTCATGACGTGTTCCATGTCTCTCAGCTTTGAAACTGCTTCAAGACTCCTGACCGCACCGTTAACTTTGAGGACATTGAGCTCCAAGAAGATCTCTCTTATCGTGAGCACCCAGTTGCTATTCTTGAAGAGACTGAACGCAAGACTCGCAACAAGTCAATCAAATTTCTCAAAGTCAATTGGTCACACCATTCCAACCATGAAGCTACCTAGGAACGTAAGGATCACCTCCGTTCTGAGTACCCGGCGTTCTTTTAGTCCTAGATCTCGGGACGAGATCCTTTCGTAGTGGTGGAGTGTTGTAACACCCCGGATATATCTTTCCCTATTTGTACTCCAACTCTTGCCATTTCCGCCGTTAAGTTATATTTATTTTCTCGAGTTCAGGTTTTTGTCTCCGTGTGTTGTTGTCATTGTCATGCATCTCATATCATGTCATCATGTGCATTGCATTTGCATACGTGTTCGTCTCATGCATTCGAGCATTTTCCCCGTTGTCCGTTTTGCATTCCGGCGCTTCGTTCTCCTCCGGTGGTCATTTCTAGCTTTCTTTCGTGTGTGGGGATTAAACATTTCCGGATTGGACCGAGACTTGCCAAGCGGCCTTGGTTTACTACCGGTAGACTGCCTGTCAAGTTTCGTATCATTTGGACTTTGTTTGATACTCCAACGGTTAACCGAGGGACCGAAAAGGCCTCGTGTGTGTTGCAGCCCAACACCCCTCCAATCTGGCCCAAAACCCACCTAACTCTACTCCATGTCCTAGAGTGTTCGATCACGATCGCGTGGCCGAAAACCGCACCTTATTTGGACTCTCCTAGCTCCCTCTATGCCTATTTAAACACCCCCCGATTTTCGGATCTCCTCCTACCTCCGAAACCCTAGAAATCCACCTCGCGCCACGCCGGACGTGTCCGTTTCAGCCGGACACGCCGCCGCCACCGCCCGCAGCTTGTGGCAGAGCGCCACGTGGCAGCCGCCGCGCCACTCCCACCACGGCCCGCGGGAGCCCGGACCCGGCCCCCCCGGCCCGCGCGCGCCCGCTTCGCCCGCCTCCCCGCGCCGCCTCCTTCTCCCGAGCCGGCGCCGCGCTCCGCCGCCCTCGCCGGCCGGAGCTCGCCCGGCCGCCGCAGCCGCTCGTTGCCGCGCGCCTCCTCGCCGCTCACCGCACCATCGCCGCCACTTCGCCGCCAGGCCGCGCGCCGCCACGCCGCCGCCTCCGGCGCTCCGGTGGCCGCCGCCCGGAGCCGGCCTCGCCTCCCCTCCGTCCGGCAAGACCCCGGCGCCGGCGAACCTCGAATGGCGCGCCCCGGTGAACAGTGTCCCGGGCCGATCCAGATCTGTGAACAGTAACCCTAATCCGGAGGTTGAATTTTTCCTAAGTCCCAGAAATTTCAGTCCATGTGCACATGTTCGCGGCTCCGTAACTTTGCATCCGTAGCTCCAATTCATGCATATAGCATATCAAAATGTTCATTTCAGAGAGTAAATCATTTCATTCCATTGCATCATTTTCATTGGAGCTCATCTTGATGCCCGAAATGCTGTTAGAAGAGGGCTACTTGAGTTAATTATCAGATCTGCTACTCCGTTTAGCACTTTTGTCATTTTTGCCATGATTATTGTGTGCATGATATGCCCATGAGTTCTACATGTGTTTTGTTAAGGGTTTTGTCATCTTTCCAGAGGTGCAACCCATGTATTTTTAGGATGTGTGTGGTGACTTGTGCAAGCTTGCAAAGTGGTGCACTTGCTAATTCTGTTTTCAGGGACTTACTGATTTCACTAAGTCCTGGGGCTGTTTATCTCATGATGCCATATGTTCTTGTTGTTTCCTAGTGATCCGTGCCCCTTTTGAGGATGATCAGTAAGGAAGTTCTGTTAATATTGTAGTGCTGTATCCATCCATATCTTTGTTTGCAATTATGGAGCATCCTAGCTTGAGTCAATCGAGCTCTACTTTTGCTACTTTGTGAATCTGGGCAGATTATCAACTTGTTTGCAATTTTGCCGGTGATGTTGTAGTTGACCCGTGCATGCTATGCTATTGTTCTTGCCATATCTGGCTTGTATTTTGTGCCTTCTTGATGGGTGTATGCTTGTCTTGCCATGACTTGCACCGTAGTGAGTGCATCGAGCTCGTAAACATGCCTACTTGAGTTATATTTCAGCATGTGCCAGTTTTCACTAAGTATGAAAACTGATTATGTTTTTGCTATGTTCACGTGCTTGCAATTGTATTTTCTGATCCTTTTTGGCTCAAGGTCACTAAGGGACTTTTGTTAAGCTCTTTGAGTTGCTCCATGCCATGCTTTACTTTGCCATGTTCAGATCCTGTAGCATGTGGTTTTGTTGCTCCGAAGAGGGCTACCTGATCTGAAATTCCAGACACGTGTTAATTTCACTAAGTCTGAGATCTGTTTGCCATTTGCATTTTTGCCATGCTTGTTTGAACCTGTTAATGGATGATTTTGCCGTAGCTCAGTGCTAGACTTTTGTTAAGCATCTTGTGTGCATCCCTGCCATGTATTTTGTTTTCATGTTTGGGTGCTGTAGCATGTTCATTTCATTGCATTTAGAGGTCTACTTGCTGTAAATCGTAGACCGGTGTCATTTTTGAATTGCTTGCCATTTCCAAACCGTAACTCCGATTCCGGCGTTCTTTATATTGTTTTCAAGCAATTTCATCTCATCTTTCCAGCGGCACACTTGGTTTTCCAAGTTGAGGCCAGGTTCATGCATTTCCTGTCATATCTTGCATTTTGCATCCCGCATCGCATCCCGCATAGCATATCATCGTTGCATCATCTTGTTTGATCCTTGCACGTGGTTGATTGTATCCTTGTTGCTTGTTTGTCTTGTTTGGGTAGAGTCGGGAGACGAGTTCGCTAACGAGGAGCCCGTTGAGCTTGCTTTTGAGGATCCAGTCAACTCTGACAACTTTGCAGGCAAGATGATCATACCCTCGAAATCACTACTATCTTTGCTATGCTAGTCTGCTCGCTCTTTTGCTATGCCATTGCTATGATGCCTACCACTTGCTTGCAAGCCTCCCAAATTGCCATGTCAAACCTCTAACCCACCATTGTCCTAGCAAACCGTTGACTGGCTGTGTTACCGCTTTGCTCAGCCCCTCTTATAGCGTTGCTAGTTGCAGGTGAAGATTGGAGGTTGTTCCTTGTTGGAACATTTATTTACTTGTTGGGATATCATTATATTGCTATGTTATCTTAATGCATCTATATACTTGGTAAAGGGTGGAAGGCTCGGCCTCTCGCCTAGTGTTTTGTTCCACTCTTGCCGCCCTAGTTTCCGTCATATCGGTGTTATGTTCCCGGATTTTGCGTTCCTTACGCGGTTGGGTTATAATAGGAACCCCTTGATAGTTCGCCTTGATTAAAGCTTTTCCAGCAATGCCCAACCTTGGTTTTACCATTTGCCACCTAGCCTTTTCTTTCCCTTGGGTTCTGCAGACTCAAGGGTCATCTTTATTTTAACCTCCCCCCAGGCCAGTGCTCCTCTGAGTGTTGGTCCACCTGTTAGCTACCGGTGGCCACCAGGGGAAACTCTGGGCTGGCCTACCCGTACCTAGGACAATCTGAGTGTGCCCTAAGAAAGAGGTATGTGCAGCTCCTATCGGGATTTGTCGGCACATTCGGGCGGTGTTGCTGGACTTGTTTTAACCTGTCGAAGTGTCTTGAATTACCGAGATACCGAGTCTGATCGGAATGTCTTGGGAGGAGGTCTATTCCTTCATTGACCGTGAGAGCTTGTCATGGGCTAAGTTGGGACTCCCCTGCAGGGATTGAACTTTCGAAAGCCGTGCCCGCGGTTATGGGCAGATGGGAATTTGTTAATGTCCGGTTGTAGATAACTTGAACCTTAACTTAATTAAAATGAATCAACTGAGTGTGTTACCGTGATGGCCTCTTCTCGGCGGAGTCTGGGAAGTGGACAAGGTGTTGGAGTAATGTTTGCGCAGGTTGCTATCTAGTTTCTCGCTCGCGCTTTGCCTCCTCTTCTCGCTCTCTTTTGCGAATAAGTTAGCCACCATTTTTGCTAGTCGCTTGCTGCAGCTCCACTCATATTTTACCTTGCCATTCCTATAAGCTTAAATAGTCTTGATCGCGAGGGTGCGAGATTGCTGAGTCCCCGGTGGCTCACAGATTACTATTACATCAGATGCAGGGCCCGATGATTCCGCTCCAGCAGACGCGTACGAGCTCAAGTGGGAGTTCAACGAAGACTCTCAACGTTACTATGTTTCCTTTCCCGATGATCAGTAGTGGTGCCCAGTTGGGGGTTGATTGGGACCGTGTCGCATGTTGGGTTCTTTTTTAATTTGGCGCCGTAGTCGGGCCATGATTGTTTGGATGATGTAATGTTATTAATGTACTTGATTGACGTGGCGAGTGTAAGACAACTATGTTATCTCCCCTTTTATTATCATATTACATGGGATGTTGTGAAGATTGCCTAACTTGCGACATATGCCTTCAATGCGATTATGTCTCTAAGTCGTGCCTCGACACGTGGGAGCTATAGTCGCATCAAGGGTGTTACACCATGGCTACGCCGCATTCCGCTTGTTGGCCACCTACTACATTCGGCTTGATATTGAAGGTCTTCAGCCACATGCCGAAGTGGGGCCGGATGCGGAGGAAATCCTCGCACACGACAATGAACGCCGAGATGTTGAGGATGAAATTCGGGGCCAGATCATGAAAGTCCAGCCCATAATAGAACATGAGGCCGCGGACGAATGGATGGAGGGGAAACGCCAGTCCGCGGACGAAGTGGGGGAGGAAAACCACCCTTTCGTGAGGTTTCGGGGTAGGGACGATCTGCCCCGCGGCTGGCAGCCGGTGCACGATATCCGCAGCTAAGTATCCGGCTCCACGTAGTTTTTTGATGTGTCCCTCCGTGACAGAGGAGGCCAAGTATTCGCCCTCTCTCTCTCTATCCTCCCTCTCTTTTTTCGTTTGCCTTTTTGCCTGTTTGTTTGCTCGTGTGTTAGTTTGTTTGCTTGTCGTCATGGCTAGTCCCTTATCTTCTCCGTTGTCTCCCGAGAATGAAGTTCTAAATTTTAAACAAAGGGAGGGAGAAAATCTAAAAGTTGCTTGGTATAAAATTTGCAATGCTCAAAATAGATCTACCAGGAAGCAATCTACTTCAGTTCTTCTCCGCAATTTTTATGTAGGTGTTAATCCTTAGTATAGATATATCCTTGATACCATTACCGGAGGGAATTTCTTGGGCAGCCATACTTTTGATTCTTATAATGCTATGTTAGATTTATTTGGCTCAGCACCTCTTTTGGTTAATGGAACTATGTTAACTTTGGAGCATATTATGCAAAGACTTGAAATTATTGAAAATAAAGTTGCTACTATTGAATTAATTGAAAATCTAGATAAAAAGATCCACAATCAAATTACTCAATATGGATCTAAGGTAGGAATGACTTTGAAAAATATTAAGGAAAAGGAACCCATAATTAATGAGAAGATAAACTTAGATTCTACTAGAATTGATAAACTTGAGGGTATCATTACAAACTTGGGAACCAATTTTTCTTCCGTAAAGAATACTCCAAGTCCTCCTACTAAAATTGCCAAGCTTATGTATGTTCCTAAAAATAAGGGTGAATCATCTAGTAAGGAAACTGCGGATCTTAAATCTATAAGTATTCATCCCAATCTTTTTGCTATCATTAAGGAACCAATTGCTACAAATGAATTTATCGATCTTGTGCCTAAGAGTTTGATAATCACTAGAAAGAAATAAATTCCTAAGGGAAATAGATGCCTCATTGAAGAATTGCCTACCAAATATGGCAATACCTAGAACTATTCTTGCTTGTTATGCCTAGCTAGGGGCGTTAAACGATAGCGCTTGTTGGGAGGCAACCCAATTTTATTTTTATTCCTTACTTTTTGCTCCTGTTTAGTAATAAATAAATTATTTAGACTCTGTTCTGGTTGTGTTTTTTGTGTTTAATTAGTGTTTGTGCCAAGTAGAGCCGTTGGGAAGACTTGGGGAAAGTCTTGTTGAACTTGCTGTAAAAAACAGAAACTTTAGCGCTCACGAGGACTGCTGTCAGTTTTATTTGGAAAGTGCTATTTAGTTAATTCTTTTTTGCAGATGATTAATAGATAAATTCCTCACGTCTAGAAATTTATTTTAGAATTTTTGGGGGTCCAGATATTGCGCTAGCTACAGATTACTACAGACTGTTCTGTTTTTGACAGATTCTGTTTTTCGTGTGTTGTTTGCTTATTTTGATGAATCTATGGCTAGTAAAATAGTTTATAATCCATAGAGAAGTTGGAATACAGTAGTTATAACACCAATATAAATAAATAATGAGTTCATTACAGTACCTTGAAGTGGTTTTTTGTTTTCTTTCGCTAACGGAGCTCACGAGTTTTCTTCTTTAAGTTTTGTGTTGTGAAGTTTTCAAGTTTTGGGTAAAGATTTGATGGATTATGAAACAAGAAGTGGCAAGAACCTAAGCTTGGGGATGCCCATGGCACCCCCAAGATAATCTTAGGATACCTAAAAGCCAAAGCTTGGGGATGCCCTGGAAGGCATCCCCTCTTTCATCTATTTCTATCGGTAACTTTACTTGGAGCTATATTTTTATTCACCACATGATATGTGTTTTGCTTGGAGCGTCTTTTATGATTTGAGTCTTTGCTTGTTAGTCTACCACAATCATACTTGCTGTACACACCTTTTGAGAGAGCCATACATGATTTGGAATTTGATAGAATACTCTATGTGCTTCACTTATATCTTTTGAGCTCTATAATTTTGCTCTAGTGCTTCACTTATATCTTTTAGAGCATGGTGGTGGATTTGTTTTATAGAAACTATTGATCTCTCATGCTTCACTTAGATTATTTTGAGAGTCTTAATAGCATGGTAATTTGCTTAAAATCCTAATATGCTTGGTATGCAAGATTAATAATAAAACTTTCTTATGAGTGTGTTGAATATTAAGAAAAGTTTGATGCTTGATGATTGTTTTGAGATATGGAGGTAATAATATCAAAGTCGTGCTAGTTGAGTGGTTGTGAAATTGAGAAATACTTGTGTTGAGGTTTGCAAGTCCCGTAGCATGCACGTATGGTAAACGTTATGCAACAAATTTGAAACATGAGGTGTTATTTGATTGTCTTCCTTATGAGTGGCGGTTGGGGACGAGCGATGGTATTTTCCTACCAATCTATCCCCCTAGGAGCATGCGCGTAGTGCCGAGGTTTTTGATGACTTGTAGATTTTTGCAATAAGTATGTGAGTTCTTTATGACTAATGTTGAGTCCATGGATTATACGCACTCTCACCCTTCCATCCTTGCTAGCCTCTTCGGTACCGTGCATTGCCCTTTCTCACATTGAGAGTTGGCGCAAACTTCGCCGGTGCATCCAAACCCCGTGATATGATACACTCTTTCACACATAAACATCCTTATATCTTCCTCAAAACAGCCACCATACCTACCTATTATGGCATTTCCATAGCCATTCCGAGATATATTGCCGTGCAACTTTCCATCATTCCATTCATCATGACACATTCATCATTGTCATATTGCTTAGCATGATCATGTAGTACATAGTATTTGTGGCAAAGCCACCGTTCATAATTATTTCATACATGTCACTCTTGAGTCATTGCATATCCCGGTACACCGCCGGAGGCATTCATATAGAGTCATCTTTCTTCTAGTATCGAGTTGTAATCATTGAGTTGTAAATAAATAGAAGTGTGATGATCATCATTATTAGAGCATTGTCCCAAGTGAGGTATAAAAAAAGCCATAAAAATTGAGAAGGCCCCAAAAAAGAGAAAGGCCATAAAAAAGGGAAGGCCCCCCAAGAAATGAGAGAAAAAGAGAGAAGGGACAATGTTACTATCCTTTTACCACACTTGTGCTTCAAAGTAGCACCATGATCTTCATAGTAGAGTCTCTTATGTTATCACTTTCATATACTAGTGGGAATTTTTCATTATAGAACTTGGCTTGTATATTCCAACAATGGGCCTCCTCAAGTGCCCTAGGTCTTCGTGAGCAAGCAAGTTGGATGCACACCCACTAATTTATTTTGTTGAGCTTTCATACATTTATAGCTCTAGTGCATCCGTTGCATGGCAATCCCTACTCCTTGCATTAACATCAATCGGTGGGCATCTCCATGGCCCATTGATTAGCCTCGTTGATGTGAGACTTTCTCCTTTTTTGTCTTCTCCACATAACCCCCCTCATTATATTCTATTCCACCCATAGTGCTATGTCCATGGCTCGCGCTCATATATTGCGTGAAAGTTTATAGGTTTGAGATTACTAAAGTATGAAACAATTGCTTGGCTTGTCATCGGGGTTGTGCATGATGATAGCATTCTTGTGTGACGAAAATGAAACATGACTAAACTATATGATTTTGTAGGGATGAACTTTCTTTGGCCATGTTATTTTGAGAAGACATAATTGCTTAGTTAGTATGCTTGAAGTATTATCATTTTTATGTCAATATGAACTTTTGTCTTGAATCTTTCGGATCCGAATATTCATACCACAATTAAGAAGAATTACATTAAAAATATGCCAAGTAGCACTCTGCATAAAAAATTCTGTTTTTATCATTTACCTACTCGAGGACGAGCGGGAATTAAGCTTGTGGATGCTTGATACGTCTCCAACGTATCTATAATTTTTGATTGCTCCATGCTATATTATATATTGTTTTAGACATTATTGGGCTTTATTTTCAAATTTTATATTATTTTTGGGACTAACCTATTAACCGGAGGCCCAGCCCAGAATTGCTGTTTTTTGCCTGTTTTAGGGTTTCGAAGAAAAGAAATATCAAACGGATTCCAAACGGAATGAAACCTTCGGAAACGTGATCTTCTCATCAGATAAGATCAAGGAGACTTGGACCCTCTATCAAGAAAGCCGCAAGGTGGTCACGAGGGTAGGGGGCTTGCCCCCTACCTCGTGGGCCCCTCGAAGCTCCACCGACGTACTTCTTGCCATTTGTATTCCAACTTGCCATATTTGTATTTCAGCTCTTGCCATTTTCGACACTAAGTTATGATATTCCCTCGTGGTTGGATTTCGTCTTCGTTTTGATTTTGCCTTTGTCATGCATCTCATATCATGTCATCATGTGCATCGCATTTGCATACATGTTCGTCTCATGCATCCGAGCATTTTCCCCGTTGTCTGTTTTGCATTCCAGTGCTCCTATGTCCTCCGGTGTCCCCTTTTGCCTCTTTTTCGTGTGCGGGTGTTAAACGTTCTCGGATTGGACCGAGACTTGCCAAGCGGCCTTGGTTCACTACCGGTAGACCGCCTATCAAGTTTCGTACCATTTGAACTTCGTTTGATACTCCAACGGTTAACTGAGGAACCGTAAAGGCCTCGTGTGTGTTGCAGCCCAACACCTCTCCAAAGTGGCCCAAAACCCACCTAAACCCCCTCCATCATCTCAGTCATTCGATCACGATCGTGTGGCCGAAAACCGTGCTCCATTTGGAGTCTCCTAGCTCCCTCTATCTATAAATAGGTGCATCCCCCCAAAATTTGCGGATGAAACCCTAACCTACTTCCCATCGCCGCCGCCGGACGAAAAATCCACCAGCCGGACATGTCCGATCCTCCACCGCCGCCACGCGTTGCTCGCCGATTCGCTGAGCAGCGCGCCCACATCCCCGTGCCGCCACCCACGCACCGGCCCGCCGAGACCAGGGGCCCTCCCGGCCCGCGCGCCACCGCCGCCATCCCGGATCCCACGCCGCCACCAAGCTGCCAACCGCCTCCCGCTGGCGAGCGCAGCCGGAGCCGCCCGCTGCCGACTGCCGCCGCGCCTCCCCGCGCTCGACGGCCGGGCCCTGTCACCGTCTACAGCCGCCCGCCGCCGACCTCGCTCGCCGACCTCACCGGCCACCGCCGCCGTCCCCTGCCGACGCCGCCCCGACTTCCAACTCCGGCGCCGTCCTCTTCCACAGCTTCGGCCACCGCGGGCCCTGTTCCGGCCAACCTCGGGAAGCGCGTTGCCCGATCCAGATCTGGCTACAGTGAAACCCTAGGGGTTGACCTTTTTCCCTCACTAAGTCTTTTCCTGTGCATAATTTCTAGGCATCTTCATCATGTCATATCTCATCATCCGTAGCTCCATTTTGGGCGTGTAGTATATCAAATTGTTCATCTGGATGTGCACTTCATTTCATTCCATTGCACCATGTTCATTTGAGTTCATCTTGATGCCCTAAATGCTGTTGCAAGAGTGCTATGTAATGCTAGTTTCTGTTTCTTAACAGATTATGGACATTTGTCATTTTTGCCATGTTTAATGTGTGCCTCCTATGAACTTGAGCCTACATGTGTTTTGGGCTATGCCATGCCATCTTTACAGGGGTGTATGCCATGTATTTTTGTGATTAATGTGGTGACTAGCGCAAGCATGCAAAGTAGCTCTCGTGATGTTGCTGATTTCAGGGACTTAGAATTCTTCTAAGTCATTTCCCTGATATTATTTTTATGCCATGTATTCATGTTGCTATAGAGTGATCCATCCATGTCTTTGTTTGCAATTATGGAGTACCCTAGCATGACTCAATCTTGCTCTACTTTTGCTATAAAATGTTCCTGGCAGATTGTTTACGTGTTAATCAATTTTGCCGAGGTTGTTGTAGTTGATCCATGCATGCTATGAGATTGTTCTTGCCATGGTTAGCTTATTGAACATGTCTTCTTGCTGGGTGTATGCTTAGTTTGTCATGCAATGCCATGTGGTGAGTGCATCGAGCTCGCAAACATGCCTACGTAACTCTGTTTTTGCCATGTCCAGTTTTCTGCTAAGTCTGAATCTGTTAACGAAACTTGGTATGTTTACATGGTTGCCATTGTATTTTTTGATCCTTTTTGGCTTATGGTCAGTAAGGGACTTTTGTTATATGCTTTGAGTAGTTTCATGCCATGCCTTTCTTTGCCATGATATGTTCCTGTAGCTTGTTGTTATCTTGCTCTAAACATTGCTTCCTGATGTTAAATCCTGACATGTTGTTATTTTCACCAAGTCTGTGAACTTGATATCATTTGCACTTTTGCCATGCTTGTTTGAACCTGCTATTGTGTGATTTAGCCATAGCTCAGTGTTCATCTTTTGTCAAGCATCTTGAGTGGATCACTGCCATGTGCTTTGTTGCTATGTTAGAGTGCAGTAGCTTATTTTTCCTGATGCATTTAGATGGCATCATGCTGTTAATTGCAGATTGGTGCCATTATTGTTTTGCTTGCCATTTGCAAACCGTGCATCCGATTCCGGTGATCTTTATATCGATTTTGACCAAAATCAACTCATCTTTCCAGCGGCGCTCTTGGTTTGCCAAGTTGAGGCCTGGTTCAATCTTTTCCTTCCGGAGCATGCATATACATTGCATATCACTTCCCGCATATCATGCCATGTTTTGCATCATGTTGTTTGCGCATTGCACCGTGGTTGATTGTGTTTCCCTTTGCTTGTGTTCTTGATTTGGGTAGAGCCGGAAGACGAGTACATGATCGAGGAACCCGTTGAGTACGCTTACGAGGACCAAGCTTACGTCAACTCGGAGAACTTTGCAGGCAAGATGACCATACCCTCGAAATCACTTCTATCTTTGCTTGCTAGTTGCCCGCTCTTTTGCTATGCCTATGCTACGATACCTACCACATGCTTATCATGCCTCCCATATTGCCATGTCAAACCTGTAACCCACCTTGTCTGTAATGCCCTCGATGCGGCTATATCTCCCACGTGTCGAAGCACGACTTAGAGGCATAACCACATTGAAAGCAATGTCGCAAGTGAGGTAATCTTCACAACAACCCATGTAATACAATCAGGGAAAATCATACATAGTTGGCTTACACTCGTAACGTCACAAAAATAGCATAAATAACATTACATTCATCCAGTACACTCAAGGTCCGACTATGGAACCAAAATAAAGAAAAACCCCAATTGCAACATAGTCCCCGATCGCCCCAACTGGGCACCACTACTGATCATCTGGGAAAGACACGTAGTATCGTCCCGAGTCCTCATAAAACTCCCACTTGAGCTAAGTTGAACTCCTGGAATGGTATCATCGGTCCCTGCATATGGTTTTGGAAGGAATCTGTGAGTCACGAGGACTCAGCAATCTCACACCCTCGCGATCAAGACTATTTAAGCTTATAGGAAGGGTAAAGGTATGATGTGGAGCTGCAGCAAGCGACTAGCATATATGGTGGCTAACATACGCAAAAGAGAGAGAGAAGAGAAGGCAAAGGCACGGTCGATGAACTATGATCAAGAAGTGATCCTAGAACAACCTATGATCAAGCATAACACGAGACCGTGTTCTCTTCCCGGACTCCGCCGAAAAGAGACCATCACGGCCACACACTCAGTTGATTCATTTTAATTAAGTTAAGTTCAAGTCTTCTACAACCGGACATTAACAAATTCCCATCTGCCCATAACCGCGGGCACGGCTTTCGAAAGATCAAATCCCTGCAGGGGTGTCCCAACTTAGCCCATCACAAGCTCTCACGGTCAACGAAGGATATTCCTTCTCCCAAGACAATTCGATCAGACTCGGCATCCCGGTTACAAGACATCTCGACAATGGTAAAACAAGTCCAGCAACACAGCCCGAATGTGCCGACAAATCCCGATAGGAGCTGCACATATCTTGTTCTCAGGGCACACTCAGATGAGCATTCCGTACAACTAAAACCAAACCTCGAGTTTCCCCGAGGGGGCGCTGCAAAGGGCTCTTGTCGGGGATATACCCCGCGGTGTAAATCGGCCGGAAGTATAACCCGGCCGGACTAGGCGTTTCATTGGTAAACCGCCAGAGGATTGACGATTTACGTGTCTGGCGGTTCACTGGTATGACGATTCACGAGCCTGAAGACTCATTGGTGACCCGGCTGGACTTGGCGGTTTACTTGAGACCCGGTTTACACTTGGCAATTCACTGGCGACCTGTCCTGACCTGGCGGTTTACAAGCAACCCGCCGGAACATTATGACACACTTGTGACCCGGCGGATGGGTCAGATGAATGACAAGGCCCAAGGCCCAGAAGGCCGGTTTATGTTAATGGTGGGCCGGTTTAAGAGTAAAGGCATGAGGAACATTTATCTTACAAGGAGTTAAGACCTGGACTTGTATCCGGTTTGTATTAAGATAGACTAGTCCTAATCCTAATAGGACTCTACATGTAACCCGCCCTCCAACATATATAAGGAGGGGCAGGGCTCCCCAAAAGGGAGAAGATTGACAAGTTCCACAAGTTGGACAAGTTAGGTTTAGACAATAGCTCTCGAGATAGAGCACTCTTGTAACCGTGATCATCATCATCAATATCAATGAAGCAGGATGTAGGCTTTTACCTCCACCGTGAGGGGCCGAACCTGAGTAAAACATCGCGTCTCTCGTCCTGCTCAACCCCTCTCAAGCTACCACATAGATGCGTTGGCCTCGCGACTAAGTCCTGACACTAAGGACATCTGCCGTGGCAATTCCACGACAGTTGGCGCCCACCATGGGGCCTGCGCACAGTGGTGTTGAGTTCTTGGAGGATCTTTCACCTGATCGAGAAGCTCGCGAATTGATGGATAAAGAAGAGCCGGCGCGAAACAATTGCGCAAGGTAACTCGAGGTACAAATTGTGATCGAGAGGAAGCTAGGGTTGCGGTCCGCTCCGCTGTTGCTGTCCGAAAAAATCGCCGAGACCGCGATCTAACTTTCCGCCGGAGTTTTCCTTCTCGGTTTATGCGACGCGCGTAGCCACCAAGGCTGACATGAAGCAATCCTGCCCTGTGGTCAAATCGCCGCAGTCCTCGGTTTCCTCGGGCCGACCAGACTAGGCGCACGCACATGCATGCAAGGGATCAGCTCCCGTGTCTATACGAGAAGCCGGCAAATTTATCGTTTATAATCGGAATTGTGATCAGCTTTGGATCTGGTAGTACAAGGATCAAGAGAAATTAAGGTGGTATTGAGTGCAGCGCCGCCGCCGCTGCAACAAGTCGAAGACGTGCACGAGATCAAACCGGCACAAGGTTTAAGCCGCCGAGACCGACAGGATTGGATGGTGTCGTCGTTCGTCCGTGTTTAGATCAAGTTCCGAGTGCTACCTGTACATGTGAAGGATTAGAACTACAGGTCGAATCAGTACACCACTCATCGTAGCTCAGAGGACGCGCATGACGCGGGCAGATACATCCAAGTTCAGGATCAGTCAACCCATGTGGTCTCTTCACGTGGATCAAATTAGTAAAATAATACTAGTATTAGTAATGGGCACATGGACCAAGGTTTAATGGATTTTAACCTCCTCACGTGAAAGCTACTCATCAGGATAAAATACAAGAAGGGCTTTGAAGTCATTCAAAGATAAAAAATCTGGCTGCTGCTAGTCTGACACGGACTCAGACGTATACAGGAAAAGGAAAGCCGGCTACCTTGCTACATGGACGCGGATTCGGCCCCGGACTACGATAATCCAGCCTTTGCCTATGGGCCGGCCAAGCGGCCATATGAGTCGACCGCGCCAGATCGCCGCCTTCGCCGAGCGGTTGCGAAAACTCCTGCTTCTGACGAGCCATCAAGCCGCTTCAACCGCAGGTCCTGCTGCCTCGCCGGCTTCCGCAAGACGCCTTACGGCCTTGCCCCTCCTTTCGTGCGTCTCCCTGTTAGAGAAAAGAAAAGAAATAAGAGGAGATTGTCTGGACAAAAAGTCAAGTGGCCAGGTCCTTAGGCTGTAAATGAAAGCTCAAGTCGCCAAAACATCAATCGTAGAGTGGACGTCTGATGCTGATTGAGCAAAGCAAGTTCAGAAGGTTAACAGAAACAAAAGCCAAAGGCTAGCTAGCTGTCGTATTACCGTCACGCGGAGGCCTGGCGCAGTACTACAAGTACTATGATACTCATTCATCCAATAAACGCAAGGTGCTATCTTTTCTGGCTATTTTTAGCACATATTATTTTTGTAAAAGGAACAATTACTTTGTACGTATATTTTTATATATGCAGGACAATGATTCATCATTTGCTGTTGGATGGGTGTGCGCAAGCCGCCGCCCGTGCAGTTTGATCTACATCAACTCGATATGATCGCACCCACGATTGACTGGCCGTCCGCGCGGCTTACCGCGTCTGTGATTGACTCACCGGACCGCGCCGGCTTACAACGCCGTGGCCGTCTCTCGCGACCACGCCGGCTTACAACAAGGAGGACGACTCGCCCGTCCGCACCGGCTTAAAAACGCCGCGGCTGATTTATGCTCCCGCGGCTGACTCACCTGTGAGTGATTTCAACTTAACCTAGTGATCATCAACTTCATGGCGGATTATTTCTGGCCTGACATATCAGGTGATATCCATTTTAAATATATTTTATTGGCACATATTATTTTTGTCAAAGAGCAGTTCATCTTTGCCTTGGTCTGCAATATTGTTGATGCAGGACAATTGTTCACTACATCAAAACGACGTGGTTGACTCGCCCGCGCCGGTTTACAGCACCGCGGCCAATTCATCCGTCTGAGCCGCCTCTGATGCGACGGTCGTCTTTACCGACCGTCTCTCGTGGCCTGGTCTATATCAACACACCGGACCGCACTTGTTTGGATGAGCTGTTTATTGAGTATGAGCAAGTCACTACTTGGGAAGCCCGGTTTTCTTCCAACAAATTGGAGGCAAATTATCATATATTATCAGCCGCCGTCTGCACTGGATAGTTCAATGGGCAGGCGCACAAGTCGCCACCACTACAGTTTGGTTAAACTTCAAACAACCAGTTGGAAGGAGCCATTGGCCGAGTTGCTGACATGGCTCATACAAGATCATTTATAACCCGCCGCAGTCACCTCAACCTTCTGTGGATTCACATCGCTTATCAACGCCAATGATATACACCTTCTGCTATGGTCAAATATGGAGAATCTCAAGCCAACTCTTCGAGTCATCTTGAGACTCGGGGGCTACAATAGTATGGCTCGGCAAAATTAGCCGGTTTCAATAAATTCAAGAACTCCGGGTCATTGAAGGGAAGATAACCCGGCCCTAGAGGCTACTATTTTATTGGCGAATATTTAAAGGTCGTCAGAAATTTTCCGGCTCAAAATGAAGATTCCAGTTTAAAATACAGCTCAAGAGACATCTCTCTCCCGCAAAGCTTTGAAACTCTCAAAACCGGTTCAACATCCGGCTCAAGGTAAATTGGTCCCTTACAAAGCTTTGTGGTTCTCAATATCCGGTTTAAGAATTTCCGGTTCAAAAAGAATTAATCTCTTGCAAGTTTGAATTCTCGGACAAATTAATGGTTACCAAAGAGAACTTGCTGCCATGATGCACGGTTTAAAACATGGGTATCCTGCCTTACGGCTTATCATATTATGGTCACTTGGGGGCTTCTTGCTCATCGGGCATAGCTATCAGTACCCTCTTAATCGGCGCAATGCCAAAACTTATATGGTCACTTGGGGGCTTCCTGTTCAAACATAGGTCGTATTCGAACCAAAGAGAACATAGCTGTCGATACCCTTTTGATTGGCAAACTGCCGAACCTACTTGGGGGCTTCTTGATCGTATCCGAATCATAGCTCAACCCCTTTGGGAATCGATGTGGATAGTATTCGAATCAACGTCGCTAAAAAACTCTTAAGGTCATTTGGGGGCTTCCTGTTCAAACATAGGTCATATTCGAACCAAAGAGAACATAGCTGTCGATACCCTCTTGATCGGCAACGCCAACGCCACTAGGGGCTATATGATCGTATTCGAATCTTAGCTTAACCCCTTTGGGACGGTTTACTGATCGTATTCGAATCAGAAGCCTCAAAATTTTTATCTGTTTCTTATACAGTTCTTGTAATCACAAGTATTTCAGTTGTCACAAATATCATATGTGCCGGCTTTTACAGAGTTGAGTTATCAACTTCACCTTCCGGATTACATAAACTGGCGGTATCATTTATTTATAACCTGGCTTGACTTTTGACTATAAGTCGCTAGCTTATAACAATCATCATCTATGTGGAAGCATTGGCTTCTAAGGATTGGGTTATCACCCTTACTGCACAGGTCATGTAAACCAGCAGTACAAACTCAATATCACAGTGGTTATATGTGAGGTATTATGACCCGCCCTACGGCAAACCGCCAAGAGTTCTTGTGATCTACTTGTGTGCAGGGTAAGACTACATTTGGGTGGTTACCCGCCCTGGCTCTTGACGTTAAGTCGCCAGGGCATATGTTGTTTAAACTCTGTGCAGGGTTTGCAGAATTATGACTTATATAAATGCTTCAGTCCAAGCTCATCATTGAAATTGGTGTCTCAAAAGGGTTATCAATTATTGATTTTCTCAAGGGCTATAGGCCATCAGGTTACAAAAATTCCGGCTTACAATGGATGCGCATTAAGTCGTCATCGGCCAAGAGCCACCAGGTATTTAAACTCTAGATTTACTTGTCAACCGATGAGGTATTCAAATCTTTAATAGCCAAAACTGGTTGGATTTCATGATGATATTGAATGATTGAGGTTTTCATATCGAATTTATTATTCAAATCTTGAATAGCCAACATGGTTATCAATAACCCGTGTTATGATTATCAATAACCCATGTTATGATTGAGGTTTTCAAAGTCGCTTTAGCGCAGCGGCTATTGTTTTTATCAATGGATATGATTTATTCTACAATGGAAGGAATAGTCCCGAGTCGCTGCAGGCTTACGACCCGGAACTTGGGGGCTACATTATTCAGATTGAGATCATATTAAATATGCAAGTCCCATGTCACTGCCAGCATGCACCATGGCACTTGGGGGCTAATGCAAAGTCATTTTTTGCTCAACTTATTGAAGACCCGACTCATCACATTTTAAATGAGTTGGCCCTTGGGGGCTACACATTGCTGTTCAAATTTACATGGTTATATCTACAAAGTCCCTGTTCATTATTGTATAATGACACGACCCTTGGGGGCTACACTGGTTGAAGTTTTCATGACATAAAGCAATTACAAGTCCTAGGTTGCTGCAAGCATGACAACCCGTCACTTGGGGGCTACATGTGTGGAATATTCAGTTTATATGATTGATATGACTAAACCGGATTTCTTCAAAGTTGCAACATTTATTGGAGCAAGTCTTAAACCTTCACCTTGTTCTGCTCAAGACTTGGGGGCTACAGGTAATATGGATATATGGGAGAAAAATCTTCAAATTATCAGTTTTGAGCAAATTAGGAGGATCAATTACATAACCCGGCGTCGGCAACAATTATGACCCGGTGCCATCAATATTGATAAACCGGCCAGTTTGGTAATATTAAACCGGCAAGTTTTACATCTTCAAACCGGCTGAATATCAGATAAGTATTTAAAGACCCATATTTCTTAAACCGGCACTTTGGAAGCCGACTCAAATGGATTATTCTTCACAATGTTTCTCTGTGAGAAACCAATGTCAACAAATTGAGTATGAAGCTGGCTTATTAACCCGGATTTTCTAGAAGGAGGAAATAACAAGGACTTAAGGATCATCAGGTAGCGGTTTACAAGAATTCTTAACCCGGAGCATAACCTGTCAGATTTGTTCTTGTGTTTATTTTGCAGCATAAGTTTACCATGGATGAATCCAAGCTAAACTTGGGGGCTAATGTCGGGGATAAACCGCCAGAGGTTTGGCGATTTACGTGTCTGGCGGTTCACTGGTATGACGATTCACGAGCCTGAAGACTCATTGGTGACCTGGCTGGACTTGGCGGTTTACTTGAGACCCGGTTTACACTTGGCGATTCACTGGCGACCTGCCCTGACCTGGTGGTTTACATGCAACCCACCGGAACATTATGACACACTTGTGACCCGGCGGACGGGTCAGATGAATGACAAGGCCCAAGGCCCAGAAGGCCGGTTTATGTTAATGGTGGGCCGGTTTAAGAGGAAAGGCATGAGGAACATTTATCTTACAAGGAGTTAAGACCTGGACTTGTATCCGGTTTGTATTAGAGATAGACTAGTCCTAATCCTAATAGGACTCTACATGTAACCCGCCCCTCCAACATATATAAGGAGGGGCAGGGCTCCCCAAAAGGGAGAAGATTGACAAGTTCCACAACTTGGACAAGTTAGGTTTAGACAATAGCTCTCGAGATAGAGCACTCTTGTAACCGTGATCATCATCATCAATATCAATGAAGCAGGATGTAGGCTTTTACCTCCACCGTGAGGGGCCGAACCTGGGTAAAACATCGCGTCTCTCGTCCCGCTCAACCCCTCTTAAGCTACCACATATATAGATGCGTTGGCCTCGCGACTAAGTCCTGACACTAATGACATCTGCCGTGACAATTCCACGACAACTCTAGTATGGACCAACACTCAGAGGAGCACTGGCCCGGGGGGGGGGTTAAATAAAGATGACCCTCGTGCTCCGGAAACCCAAGGGAAAAATAGGCTAGGTGGTAAATGGTAAAATCAATGTTGGTCATTGCTGGAGGAGTTTTATTCAAGGCGAACTGTCAAGGGGTTCCTATTATAACCCAACCGTGTAAGGAACGCAAAGTCCGGGAACATAACACCGATATGACGGAAACTAGGGCGGCAAGAGTGGAACAAAACACCAGGCATAAGGCTGAGCCTTCCACCCTTTACCAAGTGTATAGGTGCATTAAGATTAACAAGATAATATGATGATATCCCAACAATAAACATGTTCCAACAAGGAACAAACTCCAATCTTCACCTGCAACTAGCAACGCTATAAGAGGGGCTGCGCGAAGCGGTAACATAGCCAAACAACGGTTTGCTAGGACAAGGTGGGTTAGAGGTTTGGCATGGCAATATGGTAGGCATGATAAGCAAGTGGTAGGTATCGTAGCATAGGCATAGCAAAAGAGCGAGCATCTAGCAAGCAAAGATAGAAGTGATTTCGAGGGTATGGTCATCTTGCCTACAAAGTTCTCAGAGTTGGCTTGATCCTCATAAGCACACTCAACAGGCTCCTCGATCACGTACTAGTCTCCCGGCTCTACCCAAAGCAAGAACACAAGCAAAAGGAACACAATCAACCATGTGCAATGCACAAACAACATGATGCAAACATGGTATGATATGCGGGATGCGATATGTGATACATATGCATGATTTGGAAAGGAATGATTGAACTTGGCCTCAACTTGGAAATCCAAGAGTGCCACTGGAAAGAGGGGTTGATTTCGGTCGAAATCGATATAAAGATCACCGGAATCGAATGCACGGTTTGGAAATGACAAGCGAAACAAATATGGCACCGGGCTGCGATTAACAACATGAGACCATCCAAATGCATCAAGAACAACATGCTACAACACTCCAACATGACAACAAAATACATGGTTGGGATCCACTCAAGATGCTTGATAAAATATGAACACTGAGCTACGGCTAATTCACTCAATAGCAGGTTCAAACAAGCATGGCAAAAGAGCAAAAGATATCAGGTTTCAGACTTAGCGAAATAAACGGCATGTCAGGAATTTAACATCAGGAAGCAATGTTTAGAGCACGATAACTACATGCTATAGGAACATATCATGGCAAAGCAAGGCATGGAATGAAGCTACTCAAAGCATACAACAAAAGTTCCTTACTGACCATAAGCCAAAAGGGATCAGAAAATACGATTGCAACCACGTGAACATAGCAATTATCGTTAACAGATTCAGACTTAGTGAAAAACTGGAACATGGCAAAACAGATAACAAGTAGGCATGTTTACGAGCTCAATGCACTCACCACGAGGCATTGCATGACAATCTAAGCATACACACAGCAAGTAGACATGGCATAGAAGCTAGACATGGCAGGAATAACATCATAGCATGCACGGATCAACTACAACAAGCTCGGCAAATTTGCTAAACATGTTAACAATCTGCCAGGAACATTTTATAGAAAAAGTAGAGCTCGATTGACTCAAGCTAGGGTGCTCTATAAATGCAAACAAAGACACGGATGGATAGAGCACCACAATATCTACAAAACATCCTTACTGATCATGCTCAAAAGAGGCACATATCACTAGGAATCAACATGAATATATGGCATAAAATAAGGATAGGGCAGAGACTTAGAATATTTCTAAGTCCCTGAAATCAGCAACATTAAGTAAGCTACTTTGCATGCTTCTGCTAGTCACCATAGAGATCACAAAAATACATGGCATACACCCCTGTAAAGATGGCATGGCATACTTCAAAACTCATGTAGGGCTCATGACCATAGCATGCACACATTAATCATGGAAAAAATGACAAAAGTGCATTTGATGATAAGAAACTGAATCTAACATCACATACCCTCTTCCAACAGCATTTCGGGCATCAAGATGAGCTCAAATTAAAATGATGCAATGGGATGAAACAAACTACTTGTCAAGATGAACATTTTGATATGCTACACGCGCGAATTAGAGCAATGGTTGCAGAGTTATGGCATGCCAAAGTATGCAAAAAAATTAATAGGAGGAGAGGGAAAAGTCAACCCTCAAGAATAGATCTAGGGTTTGCTCGCGGATCCCGAGGTTCGCCTGGATCTTCACCGGAAAACTTGAACTCGCCGGAGTTGGGGAAAGGAGTTGCCACGGTGCGGGGTCGTCGGACTTGGGGCACGGGGTCGCCGTACTTGGGGTGCGGGGTCGGCGATGTTCGGCGTGGGCAGTGGCGCGCTGTGCAGGGGCGGCGCGGCGAGTTGTGCAGGGGCGGCGCGGCGAGCTCCGGCCAACTGGTGCGGGGCGGCGCGGCGGATGCACAGGCGCGGGCCCGCGGCGGGAGAGCAGCGACGCCTCGGGCGCTCGGGCGGCGAGGAGATGGGCTCGCGCGGGCCCGATCTGGGTCCCGCGGGCCGCCGGCGGGGCTAAGGAGAGAGATGGCGGTGGAGGTGATGTGGCCAGCTGGGATTCGCCGGGGCGGAGGCGGCGGACATGTCCGGCGGCGGGGAAAATTGTCCGGTGGCGCGAGGAGGGCGAAGTTAGGGTTTGCCTGTGCGAAAAATCCGGGAGGCACACATATAAATAGGTAGAGGGAGCTAGGAGGCTCCAAATTGAGCACGGTTTGCGGCCAAGCGATTGTGATCGAACGACCTAGGTGATGGAAGGGGTTTAGGTGGGGTTTGGGCCACTTTGGAGGGGTGTTGGGCTGCAACACACACAAGGCCTTTTCGGTCCCTCGGTTAACCTTTGGAGTATCAAACGAAGTCAAAATGGTACGAAACTTGACAGGCGGTCTACCGGTTGTAAACCAAGGCCGCATGATAAGTCTCGGTCCATTCCGAAAACTTTTAACACTCGCACACGAAAAGAGGTAGAAAGGGACACCGGAGGACATAGGAGCACCGGAATGCAAAACGGACAACAGGGAAAATGCTTGGATGCAAGAGACGAACACGTAGGCAAATGCAATGCACATGATGACATGATATGAGATGCATGACAAAGACAAAACACACGGAGACAAAAACCCGACAACGAAGAAATATCATAACTTACTGCCAAAAATGGCAAGAGTTGGAAAAACAAATAAGGCAAGTTACATACGGGGTGTTACAACACTCCACCACTACGAAAGGATCTCGTCCTGAGATCTAGGACTGGAAAAACTCTGGGTACTCAGAACGGAGGTGATCCTCGCTTTCCCAGATGGCTTCACTGTCGGAATTATGTGACCACTTGACTTTGAGGAATTTGATAGACTTGTTGCGAGTCTTGCGCTCAGTTTCTTCAAGAATAGCAACGGGGTGCTCACGATAGGACAAGTCTTCTTGGAGATCATTGTCTTCGAAGTTGATGGTGCGGTCAGGAGTCTTGAAGCACTTGCGGAGTTGAGACACGTGAAACACATCATGCACGTTTGCAAAGTTGGAGGGAAGCTCAAGTCGATAGGCGAGATCGCCTCTTTTGCTTAAGATCTTGAAAGGACCCACATATCTAGGGGCAAGCTTCCCTTTGATACCGAAGCGACGAGTACCTTTCATTGGCGAGACACGGAGGTAGACATGGTCTCCGATCTCGAAAGCCAAGTCACGATGCTTACTATCATAGTAACTCTTCTGGCGCGATTGCGCGGCTTTGAGATTATCACGAATGACTTTGCACATTTCTTCTGCCTCTATGATCAAGTCATTTCCGAGAAGTTGACGTTCACCAGTCTCTGACCAGTTAAGAGGAGTACAACACTTCCTGCCATAGAGAATCTCGAATGGGGCCTTGCCCGAACTTGCTTGGAAGCTATTGTTGTAGGAAAACTCGGCATATGGAAGACAATCTTCCCACTTCATACCGAAAGAGATGACGCAAGCCCTGAGCATATCTTCAAGGATTTGATTAACTCGCTCGACTTGGCCACTGGTTTGAGAATGAAAAGTTGTGCTGAAGCGAATGTTGGTGCCCATGGCCTTCTGAAAAGAATCCCAAAACTTTGAGGTGAAGATGCTGCCACGATCTGAAGATATCAACTGCAGAATGCCGTGCAGAGAGACAATCCTGGAGGTATATAGCTCTGCCAACTGAGCTGCTGTGATAGATTCTTTGATAGGAAGGAAATGAGCCACTTTAGTGAGTTTGTCGATGACAACGAAGATAGCATCATTGCCACGCTTGGACTTTGGAATCCAGTCACGAAGTCCATCTCAATATGGTCAAACTTCCATTCTGGAATGGCAAGAGGTTGGAGGAGACCAGCTGGCCGTTGGTGTTCTGCTTTCACTCTTCTATAGACATCACATTCGTTCACGAACTGAGAAATCTCGCGCTTCATTTGAGTCCACCAATACGACTGCTTGAGGTCATGGTACATCTTTGTACTTCCAGGGTGAATAGAGAGGAGTGAATTGTGAGCCTCGTTCATAATGACTTTACGATGGTCACCTTTAGGCACAACAATGCGATCCTCGAAGAATAGAGTATCCTTGTCGTCAAGGCGATAGCACTTGTACTTGGGTTAACTCTTGGCAATCCCAATCTTCACCTTATTCACCATAGTATCAAGAAGTTGAGCCTGACGAATCTGATCTTCCAAATTAGGAGAGACTTGGAGGTTGGCAAGGAAACCTTGAGGAACAACTTGAAGGTTGAGTTTGCGGAAAGCTTCACAAAGCTCGGGTTGGTAAGGCTTGACAATCAAACTGTTGCAGTAAGCCTTCCTGCTCAATGCGTCAGCAATTACATTAGCCTTGCCTGGAGTGTATTCGATACTCAGATTATACTCTTGAATCATTTCGACCCAACGAGTCTGCCTGAGGTTGAGATTAGGCTGAGTGAAGATGTACTTCAGACTTTTGTGATCGGTGAAGATGTCCACTTTTCTTCCCAATAAGAGATGTCTCCAAGTTAAAAGAGCATGGACAACTGCCGCCAACTCGAGGTCATGAGTGGGGTAGTTCTTTTCGTTGGGCTTCAACTGGCGAGATGTATAGGCCACAACTTTCTTCTCTTGCATCAACACTGCACCAAGACCTTGAAGGGAAGCATCACAGAAGACCTCGAACGGTTTGGATTCATCAGGAGGAGTCAGAACTGGAGCAGTGACTAACTTCTCTTTCAAGGTGTTGAAAGCGATGTCACATTCAGGCGACCAGACGTACTTCACATGCTTCTGCAAGAGGTTGGAAAGAGGCTTTGCAATCTTAGAGAAGTTCTCGACGAACCTTCAACAATAGCTTGCGAGCCCAAGGAAGCTGCGGAGTTGCTTCATGTTCTGAGGTGGTTCCCAATTCACAATTGCAGACACCTTCTCAGGATTAACCGCTATGCCCTTGGCAGAGATGATATGCCCAAGGTAGAGAACCTCATCGAGCCAAAACTCGCACTTTGAAAACTTTTCATAGAACTGATGTTCTCTGAGTTTATCCAGCACCAATCTCAACTGCTTGGCATGATCCTCCTTGTTCTTGGAAAAGACCAAAATGTCATCGAGGTAGACCAAGACGAAGTCATTTGTGTAGGCATTGAAGATGAAGTTCATCATGCGAGAGAAAGTTGGCGAAGCGTTGACGAGGCCGAAAGACATGACAGTGTATTCATATGAACCATAGCTTGTTCTGAATGCTGTCTTGGGGATATCTTCTTCACGAATGCGAATCTGGTGATAGCCTATACGGAGATCAAGCTTAGAGAATACTTGAGCACCTTTGAGTTGTTAGAAAATCTCATTGATGTTGGGAAGTGGGTACTTGTTCTTTATGGTCTTCTTGTTCAATGGACGGTAGTCGACACAAAGTCGGTCCGTTCCATCCTTCTTCTTGACAAAGAGAACACCACAACCCCATGGAGAAGAACTTGGTCGGATGAGACCCATACGCTCTTGTTCATCGAGTTGCTTCTTCCGCTCCTTCAACTCTTCAGGTCCAAGCTTGTAAGGACGTTTGCAAACAGGTTCCGTGCCAGGCTCAAGATCGATGATGAATTCAACTGGCCAATGCGGAGGCATTCTTGGAAGCTCCTCTGGAAAGACGTCTTGATATTCGCAAACGACTTGAATTTGAGAGATGGCATCCAGATCGCCCTTCTCATTGAGAGAAAACAGACGGATGGTATCGTCACAAGCGGCAAAGACAATTACATCCTCAGACGAATGAGTCAATTGAATCTGCCTGGCAGCACAATCAAGGTGAGCCTTGTGCTTAGAAAGCCAATCCATTCCAAGAATAAGATTGATATCCGAGTCGCCCAGAACAATAGGAGAAGCTAGAAATTTGTAGTCACCCAACGTGATAGTAACATCCGGGACACAGATATTAGCTGTCATTTGCTTGCCCGGGGACATGATTTGTAAAGATCTTTGCAAATACTGATAATCGCACTCATACTTTGATGTAAAAGGTTTAGAAATGAAACAATGGGATGCACCAGTGTCGAAAAGAACTTTTGCAGGAACATCATTAACAGGAAGGTTACCCATGATGACATCTGATGAGTCCTCTGCCTGAGCTGCATTCATCATGTTGACCTTGGCGTGCTTGGGATTATGCTTAACCACTGCGGTACTAGAAGATCTCACGGGAGGAGGAGGAGGAGGAGGAAGACGCCTCTGATTGAAGCATTTGTTGGCATAGTGACCCTTCTGCTGACACTTGTTGCACGTGACCTCCGAGAGCAGATGGTGATACGGAGCACTTGATCTTGGAGCTTGAGACGAAGTCTTGTTCTGAAAGCCTGGGTTGGGTGGGTGGGAAGATCCACTGCCACCTTTGCTCTTCTGCTGATAAGGCTGACAAAACAGAGGAGGAGGCAGCCAATACTTTTGCTGCTTAGTAGCCACTTGAGTTGAGGAAGAAGGAGTCGCATCTCTGACTCACTTCTTGGAAGCATCGCACTTCAGCTGAGCAGTCTCTTGTTTCAGTGCCATGTTGTAAAACTCATCGTACTTCTGAGGCTCGAAAAGCATGAGAGCAAGTTGGAGATCTTCTCTGAGGCCACCCCTGAACTGATATATCATGCTCTTCTTGTCAGGAACGTCTTGCTTAGCGAAACGAGCTAGCTTCTGAAACATGATGTTGTACTGGTAAACAGACAAGCTGCCTTGCTTCAGGTTGCGGAATTCCTCACGCTTGCTCTCAACAACACTCTGAGGAATGTGGTGAGCTTTGAAGTCTTGACGGAATTCATCCTAGGTAATCACACGGCCTCCTCTGGAATCTTTGTATTGCTGAAACCATTCTGCAGCTTGGTCTTTGAGTTGGAAGGAGGCAAACTTGACAAAGTCCTCAGGCCTAACGTTGCTGCACTCGAAATGCTTGCAGATATCCACGAGCCAATCATCAGCGTTTATTGCCCCAACACAGTTGCTGAAGGTCTTTGGCTGGTTTGCGAGGAACTGGTTGAGTGTAGCAAACTGATTCTGATTGTTGCCATGGCCATGATTCCCTTGGTTGCGCTCTTGCAAGATTTGCAAAAGCATCTGCGTGTTTGCATTGGTAGCGGCCATCACTGCTTGCCATGCCTCCGGAGGTGGAGGTGGTGGTGGCGGATCAGGATTCGGAGTCGTGCGCGTTGGAGGAGACATCCTGAAGAGGGTGACATCCATTAGCATCTTGACAAACATATATTCAAGCTGAATCAAATGGATCAAAATTGCAACATATAGTCTTAACATCCGAACAAAATGAACGAATGCATTCCAATTGAAATGGTCACACTTCCATAAATTGAGAAGCCACTTAGAGAGAGGTAGAAGAATAAAACAACAAGGTACGGACAAGAACAAATACTTGGTGAGGATTAGCCAATCACAAACCAAATATCCGCGGAAGAAATGCTAGAGCTACAAGAATTCCCACCTATGAAACTCCCGAACCTTTCCGATTATGCAATCAGGTGTTGGGGATACAGGGGAAGCATAATATCTCACCCAAAGGTAGCAAATCCTACATCCAGTTGTATCCATCCTTCAACAAATAACCAAGAAAACTTCAAAAATCATTTACCTCAACCTTCGAAAACATCCGTTATATGTGTTATGGCAATACTCCCGAACTCCCGCCCCAGTACTGGGTGGCGTCGAGGTTATCTCACCAACAACGACATAAAAGAGATTTTCGATGTCAGCGAAACTCAGGTATTCCAGAATTGCAACGAAATTGTGACAATAACACCTCGTAGCTCAACTCCCCGGGACACTGCCACAACCCTTAAATGTCAGGAGGCACCAAGAACAATGTTCTCGTGTCAGGACCCCGACTCGATGTCACACCGATCTAGCCGGTAACACCTCATATCACTTTGCGGCCTCACGCACGGTATCCCCACGGGTGTCGCCTTACCTTTGCCCGGGACCGTTTGCGCCTTTTGGCTCACGTATATGATAGTGTCGCTAGCATCCATATGATAAAGAGCCCGGGCTGACATGACTAGTCGTAAACCCAAAGTGGCACAGACTTACAGGGACAGGCATCCATGACCCAGCTTTGAACGTGTCGGTCATCAGCAAATGGGTCCGGGCTGTAGCACTGGGCTAGCAGGACTCCGGTAAACCGAGCTGTAGCGGGCTAACAGGACTCCGGTACTCAAAGCGTGACATTTCCCCGAAGGGACAGACACAGGAACGAAGAAGGACACATGCCGGCCAGCCTAAGTGTTCCAGAGCAGTAGCAAGCTACCATGGCTCAGCGGTAACACTAGGAGACATTTCCCGGTAAGAGAGGCTACTAAAGATAAACAACTAGATGGTCAGATCCCACACATACCAAGCATTTCAATAACATACACACAATATGCTCGATATGTGCAAATACAACATGGCATCACAACATGTCTCTACGACTCAAGTAATTATTCAATAGGCTCCGAGGAGCGAGATATTACAAACAGGGGTCTCATGACCCAACACTCAGAGCATACAAATCAAAGCATAAGCGGAAGCTATCATGTCTGAGTACAGACATCTATAAATGAAAAAGGCTGAGAAGCCTGACTATCTACCAGATCCTGCCGAGGGCACAAGATCGTAGCTGAGGTAACAAGCTAAACGTCGAAGACCACGCGGAATTACTAGTGAGACTGAAGTCTGTCTGCAAAAACATAAAATAGGCAAACGTGAGTACAAATGTACCCAGCAAGACTTACATCAGAACTATCTACATATGCATCATTATCAACAAAGGGATGGTGGGGTTTAACTGCAGCAAGCCAGCTTTGACTCGGTGGCTATCCTAAACTACGACTGCAAGCGACTCTTTTGAGGTGGCGCACACGAGTCCACATATTCACCATATCGATACACCACTATGGATCCGCTCCCGTCTCCCTACGAGAACGCCATCCATAGCACTCACGCTTATCTTGCGTATTTTAGAGTATCCACTTTCACTTGTCTATGAACTGATATAAGCAACCCAGAAGTCCTTTTCCGCGGACACGGCTATTCGAATAGATGATGTTAACCCTGCAGGGGTGTACTTCTTCATACATGTTTCCACCACTTAGCGTCTGCACACGACATGTGCTCGGCAGACTTCAAGCGAAAGCCGACGTGGGTGTAGACCACGACCTACCTAAACACTCAAGTCTCTAGTCCAGGTTTATCGCCTATTCGGGTTCCATCCATGAGGAGATCCGGCCGGAGTTTCGCTCACAGCCCCAAACAATGTGAACAGGGTTCCCGAGATACCAAACGGGCATCCGGTACACCATGCCACGTACCTACCGCATCACAGCCCACCCCTACGGTCAGCGCTGTCCACGGCCTCCAGTAAGCTACAAACACCAGAAACTACTTGCAACTCCTGGACAGAGGACTAGGGTGAATAAGAAGTCGAGCGGGGTCATATTTCAGGGCCCAATGTATGGTAGTAGCTGAATCATGGATCACAAACACAGAACTCAGTTCCTGAGGACGGCTACAATGAGACAACCCACCATGTACTCCTACATGGCCTCTCACCGCTACCTTTACCAAATCGTGTTCACATACTTAGCTCACACACAGTAGGACATGTTCACACACCTCTGATTCATCCCCGATGAATCAGACCTGACTCAACTCTAAGCAGTAGCAGGCATGACAAACAAGCATGAATGAGTAGGCACAACAGGGCTCAAACAACTCCTACTCATGCTAGTGGGTTTCATCTATTTACTGTGGCAATGACAGGTCATGCAAAGGATAAAGGGGTTCAACTACCGCAGCATGTAACAGTTGAATCGGTGTTGTCCTAATGCAGTAAAAGAGAGCAGGAGCGAGAGAGTAGGATTGTATCGGAATGAACAAGGGGGTTTTGCTTGCCTGGCACTTCTGAAGATAACATTGAGTCTTCATCAGTGTCAACGATCACGTCATTGGTATCACGTCTATCGAGAGGGGACAAATACCGGCAACACAGAAAGGAACACAATCAATGCAATGCACAATATGATGCATGATCATGACATGGCAAAATGAATGTGTTTTGAGCTAATGCAACTAGCAACAGATTAAATGAAGTTGGTTTGAATACAAAATTCAAATTCAAACTCCATATGTGATTATTTAAATGCCCTTTATATGATTTGTGCTAAACAGCACCTATAAGTTGTTCTAACATGCATGAAAATGGTACAGATGGATTCCTTGAATTTTTCTAATAATTTTTCATATATAATTTATTTAATTTGGAGTTACGGTTAATTTTCTATGATTTATTGAAGTTTATACAATTTTCTGGAATTATAAATCATTTCTAATTTATTTAAAACTCCAGAAAACAATTACTGCATCAGCCTGACGTCATGATGACGTCAGCAGGTCAAAGGCGTCGACCAGGTCAAACCTGACCAGTGGGGTCCACTGGTCAGTGACCCAGTCAACTAACCAGGTTAGTTAGCCCTAACTAACTTAGTTAGCCGGGCGGGGCCCGCATGTCAGTGGCTCACCTAATTAACTAAATTAATTAACACTAATTAACCTAATACTAATTAAGCAGGCGCCTGGGCCCACACGTCAGGGGGTCAAACCCCGGGTCAAACCCGCCGGAGTTGACCCGCGGCTTGTCGCCGGCGAGGCCGAGACGACGGAGACCCTCGGGTTTCTTGCTCCGGCGTCCAAACGCCGCGCGGAGAGGCTCTGTGGGTTCCTAGTGCTCGTGCGCATCCGGAGAAGGCGACGGAAGGGCGCGGGGTGGTCAGCGCTCGCCGGAGTGGGGCTTGCGGCGGCGGCCGGAGCTTCGGGTTCGAGCGGGGCGAGGCCACAGAGGACGGGAGGGATGGTTAAGGGGCTCGCCGAGCTCCTGAGGATGCTAGGAGCACGGTGCCGTGCTCGGACGCGACCGAAACAGGCCATGGCCGCGACGGCAGCATGGCCGGCGGCAGCGAGCTCCGGTCGTCGGCAAAGTGGCAGCTGTGGTGTGCAAACGAGAGAACGGAGAGGGGGAAACAGCACAGGAGCTCACAGCGGGTGCAGTGGTGGCCTCGGCGAGCTCGGGGAGGCACCGGAGCCGACGAATTTGACGAAGATGGCCGGCGGGTCCGAGGTAGAAGACGACGTCGATGGCGGCGATGCGACACGTTCGGGGCCTCGTGGCTCATTGAGGAGGTAGAGGGAGGACCCGCGGAGCTTCCTGGGGCGTCGGTGAGGCTAGGGGTGGCCGGTGGCCATGGGTACGGCGACGATGGCGGCGAGCTCCGCTCGGTGGTGTGCGCGAGAGGGAAACAGAGGAGGGAATGGGGTCCAGGGGGAGAGAGGGGAGGTGCAGGGGGCGAGGGCGTCTCCGTGGCGTCGCGAGGGAGTCGGGGAGGCTGCCACGGCGAAGCAGGAGGTGGAGACCTCCGCGTGCGCGCGTGCGTGCGGTGTCCGTCCTCCTGGAAGAGGAGGAAGAGGACAAGGGGGAGGAGGAGGTGGGCTGGGCCGGCTGGGGGGGGGGAACTGGGCCGGCTCGTGGCGCCAGGTAAGCTGGGCTTCTCTCTTCTGTTTTGTTTTCTGATTTAGTTTATAGCCCAAATCATTTTAATAAATCCTGCAAATAATTGTGGCCATTAAATGAATTATTACCGAGGCCCTTAACTATTTTCAGAATTGTTGGAGCATTTAAAAATATTAATAGTATTTAAATTCCCCAATTCAAATACAATATGGATTATTCAAAAATCCATAATGGCCCAAAAATATTGGCATCATTTTTGGTAGAGGTTTTTCACCTTTGTCAAAAATCATGAACATTTTTGAAAGCCATTTGGACTTACTTGAAAGTATTTTAGGTGAAACTAGTGAATTCCTTTAATGCTAGGGTTTGAGCAATCCCCATTTCAAGTTCATTCAAAAGTTAAACATGATGCACACATGAGGTCTAGCCTAGTGCATACCAGAAGCTAGGGATGTGACAACTCACCCCCACTAAACAAGAATCTCGTCTCGAGATTCAAGCGTAGGGTAAGGTGAAGGGGTAACGCAGACTAGTATAATCTTCACGATCCAGGTTGCACTTCAACTGAACGTTGATTTGTTCACCATCATTTTCTCGAAGTCTTGCTCTGAGAACTCCAACTAACATGACAACGAGAGGAAAGGAAAGACCCTAAAAGAATCGTTCTTCTCGGAGGTCGAACAACTCAGGATTAACTCACGGAATGAGACATAGCAACATCTCTCGAGCTGAGGGACAAAGCACACATCCATAAGAATGGAGTGAGGCAGATGACGAAGGTTCACTAGGTAGACAACAATTCCACACCTAAGAAGGTGGTGAACGATTGTCCACGTAGCGAGGAGTTGAGTTGCCTTAATACCATAACGATACACCTTAGGGAAGGTGACTCGTAGAGATATTTCCTTAAGTGGCAAAAAGAATTACTTTTGATTCAGAGATCATTGAAACTCTTTATACCAGCCTAAGACAATTCTCGAGCGATCGTTTGGAGGGGTCGGTAGAATGGCATACCCGGACTTGGATGATGTGAATTACCTTGTTGAAGACAACGTAATGGATGAATTTGCTTATCACCAGAGATGGAAGAGACCCGTGGTAGAATGGCACATTGGCGGTGCAAGCTGGGAACAAAATGCAAATGCTGGGAATGATTCTGGTAACTGGGGAGAGGCTCAACAATAGAGAGTTATTCCACTATTGGAATGGTTATAGCATTGCCGGGGAAACTGAGAGGAATCCCAGTTTGTGCCGATGATAACACGTAGCGCTTGTGCGTGCTCTCAAGAACTTGAGCATTTCCATATTCATCAAGGTTTTACCAACATCCGTGTCAAGGGTCCGGTAACACAACTTACTACCATGATGAATGGTGATGGAGGATGCAGATGCAAAGGAAGATAACACCTTCTCAGATTTCACCCTTGACGGGGCCAAGGAAATAAAATCTGGATGATCGACCGAGAGACATTTAGCACTCCGCTTCTAATGTTCTCCTTGATGTGCTAGTGTATCCCATTCATAGGTACGGTTTGATAACTAGAACATCAAGTAAAGGTCGGACTTCGGGAACACAACAAATCATAAGGCACAACTAGAGAGTAAATCCTACGAAGTCCTTATGGGAAGGTGGCTAACTTCATCAATCAAGATATTATAATAACAGGTCTTCCGGCTGGGTGTGTTGGCCATGACATCCACTTTACCGGTTATCGCAAGACCAATATTATAGTTCTTGGGAAATGTTCCAACCATCACATCTGCCTGAGATTCAGATCTGGTTGGTGTCAGAATATTCCAGACCCATCGAGTCTAGGAAGGAAAAATGAAAGTTTGCAACACAAATCGACGAGATGACGTTGCGGGATTCTCGGGAGATGAACTACGATAGCAAGCTCCAAAACATGAGCTGGTTCTGCTACAAACATGTGAACACGTTGTCCCAGACAAGCATGGCCACGTAGTAGTCTTATAATAAAACACTACCGAGTTCTGGTTGGGAGCCATCATCGAGGATATCGAAGTTCTTTCATAAGTCCGGATTAGCTCTTATGAAGATACTCCTTCTCCTTGAACAAATCAGTCGGTGGCTTGATGTGCTAGGATACACATATGGAATGAAGATGATCAGTCTATCAAACCACAGAATACTTCGCACGTGCATAACTGACTTGGGATGGTTCCAGAGGAGGCAAAAACATGCTTTCTCGAATTCACGTCGGCAACTTACATCAAATGCACGTGAATCAAAGGAAGTCATTTCTTTTATCCAAACATATACTTCATGAACGGGGCATGAAGAAAATGCTTTCAAAAGTTTCCCACACTAACTTAATGTTCAACAACATCATGGAGGAGATAAGAATGTTGTCAATGGGCTCAACAACAACTCATCGGAATTTCCATATCACTGGACTTCCACCATCGTGTGAACACGGTGATAGCATTGGTCAGCCCCAAAAGATATAATGGTGTATGCTCGAGGGATCAACCACGAGTAAGACAACATTACGAACATCGTTGGTTCTGACTTAATTTGACGATAGCCCACACTCAAATCAAAGGATTGATAAGACAATAGGTCCAGCAACTGATCACAGGGACCAATCGATGAAGATATCATCTTTCTTCAATACACACTACACAAGAATATCCCTTTAGAACGAACTAAGTCAGGCAAGCTTTTATCTTCCAACCCTCCAAGTTATTGTTTAGCTTAACCAACTAGCTCAGGGATATCTAACACCGATTCTTGGAGAGAAGGTGGTTCACAAGAACCAACTTGATCACGAGCTCAACATAGCGGTCAGGTGACAACCTGGTAATACTTCTGAGAAGATATTCAGAAAATCACGAGCCACCGGTATGTTACTAAGCTCGAGAACAATCTTGCTTTTCAGGGCAAGACGATATGATCAATAGAGCAAGAAATTGAAATAATCCTAACTCATCGATCGAGGAGTGAACCAGGAGAATGGACTAGGTAGCACGATCAATCTTAGAATGATGATTCAATAACCAACACACTAAGAATAAAATTATTGTCTTTTAACTACCAAGCAACGAGGTTGCTGGGAGTATTGATTTCACACATCACAATTCATTTGTCGGTATTCCGGTTGCATCAACACGATGGCCGAGGAATGACTAATGATGGTGAGAAGTATTACTACGTCAAAATTCATGAGAGTTGGTGCAGTTCTCATGACAATTCTGACATAAAGGGGTTAATACTCCAAGGTAGAACAGAACCAAAAGCTGGATTGGCATTTGATCTGCGGAATACAACTACTTTGACCCCATCCTAGATATGGAAGAGGTACTGGAGTTTGTTTCTCCTAGTCATTCCGCGATAGAATGGCTTGACGGACCACAAGAGTAATAGGCATCGATAAACGAACGCACGCATACTCTTGACTATCAATTGATAGACGAGGGTCAGAATGCAACTAAAGAGAGACAACTCAAAGGAAATTATGATTTTCTGAGTTGTGGATGCATGGTTTAGCATGTCGAACGAATTCCACATGTTTCTTCCGGATAACCCATGCAGAAAAGTAGAACTGGCAGAGTTACAATGTAGAATCGAGAACCCATCGAGAGCACTCTGATTGTGATCTTTCGATCAGCGAGGAACATCTGCCATAAGCGGTTCATAGTATTTGGAAGAAAGGAACACCACGAACATCGAGGACTATCGCAAAGGTTACTAATATCCTAAAGGAACTAGCAAACACTATCAACATGAAATAAGTAGAGTGAATCTCGGGTTCAAGAACCCAGGAATAGAATGCCTACTAACTAATAACATCACGGGATGCTTTCGAGAATAAAAGCCAGAATCATCACACTGGGATCACAAAACATTGCTAGATTACTAGGTGACTCCCTAAACACCTAGGGCCATAATAGTAACTCCAACATAATGTCAAGGCAATAGAATACCTCAACTCAACAATTAGTGTGATTGAGCTGGCATAAAGGAGCATCGAAACCAGAGGAAAAGGATTTTGCAAATGCATCAGACTATTTAGAAACCTGGAATAACTCGGACAGCATAACGGCTGTAAATGCTCAGAAACGATTTGAGACATTCACAAAAATGGTGGCATAACCACTCAGAAGCACAATATTAAGGTTTCGAGATCAACAATTAACATACAGAGGTAGAAACTGAACTGAGGCTTAGAACCATCAATCCTACAAGTCTGCAGATTAGTAACACGTGATCCTGATAGAAAGAAGAGATAGCCTAGTTCTTAATCCCCGTAGAGGAGAAGATGATGACTCAGATCAGAAGGCCATGAGGTATAAGGAGTAAAAAGAGCCTTATGTTCCATCCCACAATCAATTCCCTTATATAACTAAAGAATTTCTAGACTCAACTTCGACCAGTTTGGCTTGGTAAACCTACAGGCAGTCAAGCTCTGATACCAACGCTGTCAGGACCCCGACTCGATGTCACACCGATCTAGCCGGTAACACCTCATATCACTTTGCGGCCTCACGCACGGTATCCCCACGGGTGTCGCCTTACCTTTGCCCGGGACCGTTTGCGCCTTTTGGCTCACGTATATGATAGTGTCGCTAGCATCCATATGATAAAGAGCCCGGGCTGACATGACTAGTCGTAAACCCAAAGTGGCACAGACTTACAGGGACAGGCATCCATGACCCAGCTTCGAACGTGTCGGTCATCAGCAAATGGGACCGGGCTGTAGCACTGGGCTAGCAGGACTCCGGTAAACCGTGCTGTAGCGGGCTAACAGGACTCCGGTACTCAAAGCGTGACATTTCCCCGAAGGGACAGACACAGGAACAAAGAAGGACACATGCCGGCCAGCCTAAGTGTTCCAGAGCAGTAGCAAGCTACCATGGCTCAGCGGTAACACTAGGAGACATTTCCCGGTAAGAGAGGCTACTAAAGATAAACAACTAGATGGTCAGATCCCACACATACCAAGCATTTCAATAACATACACACAATATGCTCGATATGTGCAAATACAACATGGCATCACAACATGTCTCTACGACTCAAGTAATTATTCAATAGGCTCCGAGGAGCGAGATATTACAAACAGGGGTCTCATGACCCAACACTCAGAGCATACAAATCAAAGCACAAGCGGAAGCTATCATGTCTGAGTACAGACGTCTATAAATGAAAAAGGCTGAGAAGCCTGACTATCTACCAGATCCTGCCGAGGGCACAAGATCGTAGCTGAGGTAACAAGCTAAACGTCGAAGACCACGCGGAATTACTAGTGAGACTGAAGTCTGTCTGCAAAAACATAAAATAGGCAAACGTGAGTACAAATGTACCCAGCAAGACTTACATCAGAACTATCTACATATGCATCATTATCAACAAAGGGATGGTGGGGTTTAACTGCAGCAAGCCAGCTTTGACTCGGTGGCTATCCTAAACTACGACTGCAAGCGACTCTTTTGAGGTGGCGCACACGAGTCCACATATTCACCATATCGATACACCACTATGGATCCGCTCCCGTCTCCCTACGAGAACGCCATCCATAGCACTCACGCTTATCTTGCGTATTTTAGAGTATCCACTTTCACTTGTCTATGAACTGATATAAGCAACCCAGAAGTCCTTTTCCGCGGACACGGCTATTCGAATAGATGATGTTAACCCTGCAGGGGTGTACTTCTTCATACATGTTTCCACCACTTAGCGTCTGCACACGACATGTGCTCGGCAGACTTCAAGCGAAAGCCGACGTGGGTGTAGACCACGACCTACCTAAACACGCAAGTCTCTAGTCCAGGTTTATCGCCTATTCGGGTTCCATCCATGAGGAGATCCGGCCGGAGTTTCGCTCACAGCCCCAAACGCTGTGAACAGGGTTCCCGAGATACCAAACAGGCATCCGGTACACCGTGCCACGTACCTACCGCATCACAGCCCACCCCTACGGTCAGCGCTGTCCACGGCCTCCAGTAAGCTACAAACACCAGACACTACTTGCAACTCCTGGACAGAGGACTAGGGTGAATAAGAAGTTGAGCGGGGTCATATTTCAGGGCCCAATGTATGGTAGTAGCTGAATCATGGATCACAAACACAGAACTCAGTTCCTGAGGACGGCTACAATGAGATAACCCATCATGTACTCCTACATGGCCTCTCACCGCTACCTTTACCAAATCGTGTTCACATACTTAGCTCACACACAGTAGGACATGTTCACACACCTCTGATTCATCCCCGATGAATCAGACCTGACTCAACTCTAAGCAGTAGCAGGCATGACAAACAAGCATGAATGAGTAGGCACAATAGGGCTCAAACAACTCCTACTCATGCTAGTGGGTTTCATCTATTTACTGTGGCAATGACAGGTCATGCAAAGGATAAAGGGGTTCAACTACCGCAGCATGTAATAGTTGAATCAGTGTTGTCCTAATGCAGTAAAAGAGAGCAGGAGCGAGAGAGTAGGATTGTATCGGAATGAACAAGGGGGTTTTGCTTGCCTGGCACTTCTGAAGATAACATTGAGTCTTCATCAGTGTCAACGATCACGTCATTGGTATCACGTCTATCGAGAGGGGACAAATACCGGCAACACAGAAAGGAACACAATCAATGCAATGCACAATATGATGCATGATCATGACATGGCAAAATGAATGTGTTTTGAGCTAATGCAACTAGCAACAGATTAAATGAAGTTGGTTTGAATACAAAATTCAAATTCAAACTCCATATGTGATTATTTAAATGCCCTTTATATGATTTGTGCTAAACAGCACCTATAAGTTGTTCTAACATGCATGAAAATGGTACAGATGGATTCCTTGAATTTTTCTGATAATTTTTCATATATAATTTATTTAATTTGGAGTTACGGTTAATTTTCTATGATTTATTGAAGTTTATACAATTTTCTGGAATTATAAATCATTTCTAATTTATTTAAAACTCTAGAAAACAATTACTGCATCAGCCTGACGTCATGATGACGTCAGCAGGTCAAAGGCGTCGACCAGGTCAAACCTGACCAGTGGGGTCCACTGGTCAGTGACCCAGTCAACTAACCAGGTTAGTTAGCCCTAACTAACTTAGTTAGCCGGGCGGGGCCCGCATGTCAGTGGCTCACCTAATTAACTAAATTAATTAACACTAATTAACCTAATACTAATTAAGCAGGCGCCTGGGCCCACACGTCAGGGGCTCAAACCCCGGGTCAAACCCGCCGGAGTTGACCCGTGGCTTGTCGCCGGCGAGGCCGAGACGGCGGAGACCCTCGGGTTTCTTGCTCCGGCATCCAAACGCCGCGCGGAGAGGCTCTGTGGGTTCCTAGTGCTCGTGCGCATCCGGAGAAGGCAACGGAAGGGCGCGGGGTGGTCAGCGCTCGCCGGAGTGGGGCTTGCGGCGGCGGCCGGAGCTTCGGGTTCGAGCGGGGCGAGGCCACAGAGGACGGGAGGGATGGTTAAGGGGCTCGCCGAGCTCCTGAGGATGCTAGGAGCACGGTGCCGTGCTCGGACGCGACCGAAACAGGCCATGGCCGCGACGGCAGCATGGCCGGCGGCAGCGAGCTCCGGTCGTCGGCAAAGTGGCAGCTGCGGTGTGCAAACGAGAGAACGGAGAGGGGGAAACAGCACAGGAGCTCACAGCGGGTGCAGTGGTGGCCTCGGCGAGCTCGGGGAGGCACCGGAGCCGACGAATTTGACGAAGATGGCCGGCGGGTCCGAGGTAGAAGACGACGTCGATGGCGGCGATGCGGCACGTCCGGGGCCTCGTGGCTCGTTGAGGAGGTAGAGGGAGGACCCGCGGAGCTTCCTGGGGCGTCGGTGAGGCTAGGGGTGGCCGGTGGCCATGGGTACGGCGACGATGGCGGCGAGCTCCGCTCGGTGGTGTGCGCGAGAGGGAAACAGAGGAGGGAATGGGGTCCAGGGGGAGAGAGGGGAGGTGCAGGGGGCGAGGGCGTCTCCGTGGCGTCGCGAGGGAGTCGAGGAGGCTGCCACGGCGAAGCAGGAGGTGGAGACCTCCGCGTGCGCGCGTGCGTGCGGTGTCCGTCCTCCTGGCAGAGGAGGAAGAGGACAAGGGGGAGGAGGAGGTGGGCTGGGCCGGCTGGGGGGGGGGGGGAACTGGGCCGGCTCGTGGCGCCAGGTAAGCTGGGCTTCTCTCTTCTGTTTTGTTTTCTGATTTAGTTTATAGCCCAAATCATTTTAATAAATCCTGCAAATAATTGTGGCCATTAAATGAATTATTACCGAGGCCCTTAACTATTTTCAGAATTGTTGGAGCATTTAAAAATATTAATAGTATTTAAATGCCCCAATTCAAATACAATATGGATTATTCAAAAATCCATAATGGCCCAAAAATATTGGCATCATTTTTGGTAGAGGTTTTTCACCTTTGTCAAAAATCATGAACATTTTTGAAAGCCATTTGGACTTACTTGAAAGTATTTTAGGTGAAACTAGTGAATTCCTTTAATGCTAGGGTTTGAGCAATCCCCATTTCAAGTTCATTCAAAAGTTAAACATGATGCACACATGAGGTCTAGCCTAGTGCATACCAGAAGCTAGGGATGTGACATCTCGTCACAAAACCATCGAAACGATTCCAAGATACCCGCGTGATCCTAATTTTTTTAGTGAAATTTGAGAAGAGTAGAGTCAAAACTCTACGTCAGGAGGCCTCACCAGAGCGACGAAGGGACTGAGGAGTAAAAAGAAGTCCTACTCTCCGATATATATAATTCCTAAATGACTCAAAACATTTTTCTAGACTCAACAATGCCAACGATTCGATCAAGCAGGGGGGCTCCTAAGGTCGGGGAAGGATCTGATACCAACTTGTAATGCCCTTGATGTGGCTATATCTCCCACGTGTCGAAGCACGACTTAGAGGCATAACCGCATTGAAAGCAATGTCGCAAGTGAGGTAATCTTCACAACAACCCATGTAATACAATAAGGGAAAAGGATACATAGTTGTCTTACACTCGCCACGTCACACAAATAGCATAAATAACATTACATTCATCCAGTACACACAAGGTCCGACTATGGAACCAAAATAAAGATAAACCCCAATTGCAACATAGTCCCCGATCGCCCGAAATGGGCACCACTACTGATCATCTGGGAAAGACACGTAGTATCGTCCTAAGTCCTCATCGAACTCCCACTTGAGCTCAGTTGAATCTCCTGGAATGGTATCATCGGTCCCTGCATCTGGTTTTGGAAGGAATCTATGAGTCACAGGGACTTAGCAATCTCACACCCTCGCGATCAAGACTATTTAAGCTTATAGGAAGGGTAAAGGTATGATGTGGAGCTGCAGCAAGCGACTAGCATATATGGTGGTTAACATACACAAAAGGGAGCGAGAAGAGAAGGCAAAGGCACGGTCGATGAACTATGATCAAGAAGTGATCCTAGAACAACCTACGATCAAGCATAACACGAGACCGTGTTATCTTCCCGGACTCCGCCGAAAAGAGACCATCACGGCCACACACTCAGTTGATTCATTTTAATTAAGTTAAGTTCAAGTCTTCTACAACCGGACATTAACAAATTCCCATCTGCCCATAACCGCGGGCACGGTTTTCGAAAGATCAAATCCCTGCAGGGGTGTCCCAACTTAGCCCATCACAAGCTCTCACGGTCAACGAAGGATATTCCTTCTCCCAAGACAATCCGATCAGACTCGGCATCCCGGTTACAAGACATCTCGACAATGGTAAAACAAGTCTAGCAACACCGCCCGAATGTGCCGACAAATCCCGATAGGACATGCACATATCTCGTTCTCAGGGCACACTCAGATGAGCGCTACGTACAACCAAAACCAAACCTTGAGTTTCCCCGAGGGGGCACTGCAAAGGGTTCTAGTTTGGACCAACACTCAGAGGAGCACTGGCCCGGGGGGGGGGGGGGGGGGTTAAATAAAGATGACCCTCGGGCTCCGGAAACCCAAGGGAAAAAGAGGCTAGGTGGTAAATGGTAAAATCAATGTTGGCATTGCTGGAGGAGTTTTATTTAAGGCGAACTGTCAAGGGGTTCCCATTATAACCCAACCGTGTAAGGAACGTAAAGTCCGGGAACATAACACCGATATGACGGAAACTAGGGCGGCAAGAGTGGAACAAAAAACCAGGCATAAGGCCGAGCCTTCCACCCTTTAACAAGTGTATAGGTGCATTAAGATTAACAAGATAATATGATGATATCCCAACAATAAACATGTTGCAACAAGGAACAAACTCCAATCTTCACCTGCAACTAGCAACGCTATAAGAGGGGCTGCGCAAAGCGGTAACATAGCCAAACTACGGTTTTCTAGGATAAGGTGGGTTAGAGGTTTGGCATGGCAATATGGGAGGCATGATAAGCAAGTGATAGGTATCATAGCATAGGCATAGCAAATGAGCGAGCATCTAGCAAGCAAAGATAGAAGTGATTTCGAGGGTATGGTCATCTTGCCTGCAAAGTTCTCAGAGTTGGCTTGATCCTCGTAAGCGTACTCAACGGGCTCCTCGAGCACGTACTCGTCTCCCGGCTCTACCCAAAGCAAGAACACAAGCAAAATGAACACAATCAACCACGTGCAATGCACAAACAACATGATGCAAACATGGTATGATATGCGGGATGCGATATATGATGTATATGCATGATTTGGAAAGGAATGATTGAACCTGGCCTCAACATGGAAATCCAAGAGTTCTACTGGAAAGAGGGGTTGATTTCGGTCAAAATCGATATAAAGATCACCGGAATCGGATGCACGGTTTGGAAATGACAAGCGAAACAAATATGGCACCGGGCTGCGCTTAAGAACACGAGACCATCTAAATGCATCAAGAACAACATGCTACAACACTCCAACATGACAACAAAATACATGGCAGGGATCCACTCAAGAAGCTTGACAAAAGATTAACACTGAGCTACGACTAATTCACTCAATAGCAGGTTCAAACAAGCATGGCAAAAGAGCAAAAGATATCAGGTTTCAGACTTAGCGAAATAAACGGCATGTCAGGAATTTAACATCAGAAAGCAATGTGTAGAGCACGATAACTACATGCTACAGGAACATATCATGACAAAGCAAGGCATGGCATGAAGCTACTCAAAGCATACAACAAAAGTCCCTTACTGACCATAAGCCAAAAGGGATAAGAAAATACGATTGCAACCACGTGAACATAGCAATTATCATTAACAGATTCAGACTTAGTGAAAAACTGGAATATGACAAAACAGATAACAAGTAGGCATGTTTACGAGCTCAATGCACTCACCACGAGGCATTGCATGACAAGCTAAGCATATGACCAGCAAGTAGACATGGCATAGAAGCTAGACATGGCAAGAACAACATCATAGCATGCACGGATCAACTACAACAAGCTCGGCAAAATTGCTAAACATGTTAACAATCTGCCAGGAACATTTTAAAGCAAAAGTAGAGCTCGATTGACTCAAGCTAGGATTCTCTATAAATGCAAACAAAGACAAGGATGGATAGAGCACCACAATATCTACAAAACATCCTTACTGATCATGCTCAAAAGATGCATGGATCACTAGGAATCAACATGAACATATGGCATAAAAATAAGGACAGACAGAGACTTAGAATATTTCTAAGTCCCTGAAAGCAGCAACATTAAGTAAGCTACTTTGCATGCTTGTGCTAGTCACCACAGAGATCACAAAAATACATGGCATACACCCCTGTAAAGATGGCATGGCATACTTCAAAACTTATGTAGGGCTCATTACCATAGCACGCACACATTAATCATGGCAAAAATGACAAAAAGTGCATTTGCTGATAAGAAACTGAATCTAACATCACATAGCCCTCTTCCAACAGCATTTCGGGCATCAACATGAGCTCAAATGAAAATGATGCAATGAGATGAAATGAAGTACTCGTCGAGACGAACATTCTGATATGCTACACGCGTGAATCGGAGCAATGGTTGCAGAGTTATGGCATGCCAAAGTATGCAAAAAAATTAACAGGAGGAGAGGGAAAAGTCAACCCTCAAGAACAGATCTAGGGTTTGCTTGGCGCGGATCCCAAGGTTTGCCTGGATCTTCACCGGAAAACTTGAACTCGCCGGAGTTGGGGAAAGGAGTTGCCGCGGTGAGGGGTCGCCGGACTTGGGGCGTGGGGTCGCCGTACTTGGGGCGCGGGGTCAGCGATGTTTGGCGCAGGCGGCGGCGCACTGTGCAGGGGCGGCACCGTAACCTCCGGCCAACTGGAGCGGGGCGGCGCGGCGGATGCATAGGCGCGGGCCCGCGGCGGGAGAGCAGCGGCGCCTCAGGCGCTCGGGCGGCGAGGAGATGGGCTCGCGCGGTCCCGATCTGGGTCCCACAGGCCGGCGGTGGGGCTGAGGAGAGAGATGGCGGCGAAGGTGACGTGGCCGGATGGGATTCGCCAGGGCGGAGGCGGCGGACACGTCCGGCGGCAGGGAAAATTGTCCGGTGGCGCGAGGAGGGCGAAGTTAGGGTTTGGCTGCGCGAAAAATCCGGGAGACACACATATAAATAGGTAGAGGGAGCTAGGAGGCTCCAAATTGAGCACGGTTTGCGGCCACGCGATCATGATCGAACGTCCTAGGTGATGGAAGGGGTTTAGGTGGGTATTGGGCCATTTTGGAGGGGTGTTGGGCTGCAACACACACAAGGCCTTTTCGGTCCCTCGGTTACCCGTTGGAGTATCAAACGAAGTCCGAATGGTACGAAACTTGACAGGCGGTCTACCGGTAGTAAACCAAGGCCGCATGACAAGTCTCAGTCCAATCCGAAAACGTTTAACAACCGCACATGAAAAGAGGTAGAAAGGGACACCGGAGGACATAGGAGTGCCGGAATGCAAAACGGACAACGGGGAAAATCCTCGGATGCAAGAGATGAACACGTAGGCAAATGCAATGCACATGATGACATGATATGAGATGCATGACAAAGACAAAATAGACGGAGACAAAAACCCGACAACGAAGAAATATCATAACTTAGTGCCGGAAACGGCAAGAGTTGGAAAAACAAATAAGGAAAATTACATCCGGGGTGTTACATTGTCCTAGCAAACCATTGTTTGGCTATGTTATCGCTTTGCTCAGCCCCTCTTATAGTGTTGCTAGTTGCAGGTGAATATTGGAGTTTGTTCCTTGTTGGAACATGTTTATTGTTGGGATATCACTATTATATCTTGTCTACTTCAATGCATCTATATACTTGGTAAAGGGTGGAAGGCTCGGCCTTATGCCTGGTGGTTTGTTACACTCTTGCCGCCCTAGTTTCCATCATACCGATTTTATGTTCCTTGATTTTGCGTTCCTTACGCGGTTGGGTTATAATGGGAACCCCTTGACAGTTCGCCTTGAATAAAACTCCTCCAGCAAGGCCCAACATTGGTTTTACCATTTGCCACCTAGCCTTTTTCCCTTGGGTTCCGCGGACTCAAGGGTCATCTTTATTTTAAACCACCGGGCCAGTGCTCCTCTGAGTGTTGGTCCAACCTTTCAGCTGCCGGTGGCCACCAGGGGCAACTCTGGGCTGGCCTACCGGAACCTTGGACAATCCGGTGTGCCCTGAGAACATGATATGTGCAGCTCCTATCGGGATTTGTCGGCACATTCGGGTGGCTTTGCTGGTTTAGTTTTACCATTGTCGAAATGTCTTGCAACCGGGATTCCGAGTCTGATCGGGCCGTCCTGGGAGAAGGAATATCCTTCATTGACTGTGAGAGCTTGTGATGGGCTAAGTTGGGACACCCCTGCAGGGATTTGAACTTTCAAAAGCCATGCCCGCGGTTATGGGTAGATGGGACTTTGTTAATGTCCGGTTGTAGAAAACCTGAAACTTAACTTAATTAAAATGGATCAACAGCGTGTGTAGCCATGATGGTCTCTTTTCGGCGGAGTCCGGGAAGAGAACACAGTCTCGTGTTATGCTTGAACGTAAGTAGTCTAGGATCACTTCTTGATCATAGATTCTCGAACGTGCTTCGCTTTCTCTTCTCGCTCTCATTTGCGTATGTTAGCCACCATATATGCTAGTGCTTGCTGCAGCTCCACCTCACATACCTTTTGCCTACCCATAAGCTTAAATAGTCTTGATCGCGAGGGTGTGAGATTGCTGAGTCCCCGTGACTCACAGATTACTTCCAAAACCAGATGCAGGTGCCGATGATACCGTTCCAGGGGATGCGACTGAACTCAAGTGGGAGTTCGATGAGGACTCAGGACGATACTACGTTTCCTTTCCAGACAATCAATAGTGGAGCCCAGTTGGGGCGATCGGGGATCTTATGCATTTGGGGTTGTCTTTATTTTGTTTCCATAGTCGGACCTTGATTGTATCTGGATGTTTGTAATGCTATATTTATGTTTTGTGTGATGTGGCGATTGTAAGCCAACTATGTACCTCTTTTCTTATTTAGTACATGGGATGTGTAAAGATTACCCCTCTTGCGACATTGCCTACAATGCGGTTATGCCTCTAAGTCGTGCTCCGACACGTGGGAGATATAGCCGCATTGTGGGTGTTACAGCACCTCCGCGATCTGCACATGTTCAGCTCAGTGACGTCCCGTGAACTCATGATCCAGTAGAGCTTAGAGGGAGAGCTTCGTCAGCACGATGGCATGATGACGGCGCTGATGTTGCTACCGGAACAGGGCTTCGCCTAAGCACCGCTACGATATTACCGAGGTGGATTATGGTGAGGGGGGCACCGCACATGGCTAAAGATCAATGATCAACTTGTGTGTCTATGGGGTGCCCCCTCCCCCATATATAAAGGAGTGGAGGAGGGGGAGGGGCCGGCCTCTCTAGGAGCACCCTAAGGAGTCCTACCCCCACCAGGAGTAGGATTCCCCCCTTCCCTTTGTTGGTTTTAGGAGAGAAGGAAGGAGAGAGAAGAAAGAAGGAAAGGGGGGCTCCCAATTTGGATCGGGCTTGGGGGGGAGCCCCCTCCTTTGCTTCTTTCCCCTCTCTTCCACTAAGGCCCAATAAGGCCCATATACCTCCCGGGGGGTTCCGGTAACCTCCCGGTAATTCGGTATACTCCCGATTTCACCCGGAACCATTCCGATGTCCAAACATAGGCTTCCAATATATCAATCTTTACGTCTCGACCATTTCGAGACTCCTCGTCATGTCCATGATCAAATCCGGGACTCCAAACTACCTTCGGTACATCAAAACACATAAACTCGTAATACCGATCGTCATCGAACGTTAAGCGTGCGGACCCTACGGGTTCGAGAACTATGTAGACATGACCGAGACATGTCTCCGGTCAATAAAAAATAGCGGAACCTAGATGCTCATATTGGTTCCTACGTATTCCATGAAGATCTTTATCGGTCAAACCGCATAATGATATACGTTGTTCCCTTTGTCATCAGTATGTTACTTGCCCGAGATTCGATCTTCGGTATCCCAATACCTAGTTCAATCTCGTTATCGGCAAGTCTCTTTACTCGTTCCGTAATGTTACATCCCGTAACTAACTCATTAGCTACATTGCTTGCAAGGCTTATAGTGATGTACATTACCGAGAGGGCCCAGAGATACCTCTCCGACAATCGGAGTGACAAATCCTAATCTTGATCCATGGCAACTCAACAAACACCATCAGAGACACCTGTAGAGCACCTTTATAATCACCCAATTACGTTGTGACGTTTGGTAGCACACAAAGTGTTCCTTGATACGTCTCCAACGTATCTATAATTTTTGATTGTTCCATGCTATATTATATCCTGTTTTGGACATTATTGGGTTTTATTATACACTTTTATATATTATTTTTGGGACTAACCTATTAACCGGAGGCCCAGCCCAGAATTGTTGTTTTTTTTGCCAATTTTAGGGTTTCGCAGAAAAAGAATATCAAACGGAGTCCAAACGGAGTGAAACCTTCGGGAACGTGATTTTTGGAACGAACATGATCCAGAGGACTTGGACCCTACATCAAGCAAACAACCAGGAAGGCACGAGGTAGGGGGGCACGCCTACCCCCTAGGCGCGCCCTCCACCCTCGTGGGGCCCATGTTGATCTACCAACGTACTCCTTCCTCCTATATATACCTACGTACCCCCAAACTACCAGATACGGAGCCAAAAACATAATTCCACCGCCATAACTTTATGTATCCACGAGATCCCATCTTGGGGCCTTTTCCGGAGCTCCACCGGAGGGGGTATCGATCATGGAGGGCTTCTACATCAACACCATAGCATCTCTGATGAAGTATGAGTAGTTTACTTCAGACCTACGGGTCCATAGTTATTAGCTAGATGGCTTCTTCTCTCTTTTTGGATCTCAATACAAAGTTCTCCCCCTTTCTTGTGGAGATCTATTCGATGTAATCTTCTTTTGCGGTGTGTTTGTTGAGACCGATGAATTGTGGGTTCATGATCAAGTTTATCTATGAACAATATTTGAATCTTCACTGAATTCTTTTATGTATGATTGGTTATCTTTGCAAGTCTCTTCGAATTATCAGTTTGGTTTGGCCTACTAGATTGATCTTTCTTGCAATGGGAGAAGTGCTTAGCTTTGGGTTCAATCTTGTGGTGTCCTTTCCCAGTGACAGTAGGGGCAACAAGGCACGTATTGTATTGTTGCCATTGAGGATAACAAGATGGGGTTTATATCATATTGCATGAGTTTATCCCTCTACATCATGTCATCTTGCTTAAAGCGTTACTGTGTTCTCTTGAACTTAATACTCTAGATGCATGCTGGATAGCGGTCGATGTGTGGAGTAATAGTAGTAGATGCAGGCAGGAGTCGGTCTACTTGTCTCGGACGTGATGCCTATATACATGATCATACCTAGATATTCTCATAACTATGCTCAATTTTGTCAATTGCTCAACAGTAATTTGTTCACCCACCGTAATACTTATGCTCTCGAGAGAAGCCTCTAGTGAAACCTATGGCCCACGGGTCTATTTTCCATCATATTAATCTTCCATTACTTAGTTATTTCCTTTGCCATTTATTTTACTTGCATCTTTATTTCTCTTTATCATAAAAATACCAAAAATATTATCTTATCATATCTATCAGATCTCACTCTCGTAGGTGACCGTGAAGGGATTGACAACCCCTTTATCGCGTTGGTTGCGAGGAGTTTATTTGTTTGTGTAGGTGCGAGGGACTCGTGCGTGGCCTCCTACTGGATTGATACCTTGGTTCTCAAAAACTGAGGGAAATACTTACGCTGCTCTACTACATCACCCTTTCCTCTTCAAGGGAAAACCAGTGCAGTGCTCAAGAGGTAGCAAGAAGGATTTCTGGCGCCACTGCCGGGGAGTCTACGCAAAAGTCAACATACTAAGTACCCATCACAAACCCTTATCTTCCGCATTACATTATTTGCCATTTGCCTCTCGTTTTCCTCTCCCCCACTTCACCCTTGCCGTTTTATTTGACTCTTCTTTTGTTTGCCTTCTTACCGTATGTATCCTTGTTTGTGTTTCCATGCGCCTTCTATTTGCTTGCGTCTTTGCTTGCTAAAAATCTATTAATATGGATTCACTTAAAGTGTTCTACTTAGATCACCTTCGATCCTTATGCGCTCGTGCTGAAACCCCAACTAGCCTAGTTGATGGGAAATCTTTAGATGAGCATGCTCATTTTGTGCGTCACCGTTTGCCTGAAAAAGGGAGACTCTTATGGAATCAAATAAACAGATTGCTGTGTTATGCTTGGAATCTTTGTGAAATTTTTGATTTTACTTGTTGCTCTAAGAACCCCAAAGAACACCTCCCCTACCTATTTGAGTTTAATGATATTGAAATCTGATCTTCTTATGCAAAGGGTGTTTATAGTTACTACGATATCGAACGAATTGAAGAATTTGTTGCTTTTAAGGGTGCTTATGAAGTTGCTTCTTTGATTGAAAAGTATGATATTACTCTCTACGAATCTTAAAATTTTGACATACTTAAATATTGCTATGAAAACTATGCTCATAATGTCTATGTCAAAGAATTTATTGAAAGAATGACCGTTGCTTCTGAAGAAAATAATGATATGCATGAATCTATAGATAATTATGATTCCGATGATTTGATTAAAATATCCCTTGATGAACATGATGCTTGCTATTCTTGTGGCTATGATGCCAATATTTATGAAGATGAATTTGCTATAGTTCCTTATGTTAAACATGAAATCGTTGCTATTGCACCCATACTTGATAGTTCCTTCGATGAAAATCATGATTGCAATGATGTTATTATAAATTCTATTAATGTCAATTGTGTTAATGATATGAAAAACCCTAAGCTTGGGGATGCTAGTTTTGCTATGACTACTATTTGTTGCAATGATCATGATTGGGGTGATTCTACTTTTGATCTTGAAAATTTATTTAAGCCCCATGATGAATATGAGATTGATAATAGTGTTTGCAATATTATTGAAAGTGAGTTTGGAAGAGTGTTAACTTTATATCCCACATATTTGGAGAATGATCAATCTTATGAAGTTTTTGATAAAAGTGGGTTTGGAGAGGTCATGACTTTAGTTAATGTTAATCCCACTATTTTGGAAGAGTGTCAACTTTGCATACATGTGGATCTTATTAAGAATATGTTTTGTGATAGCTATATTGTTGAATTTGCTTATGATACTACATGTAATTATTATGAGAAAGTAAAATATGGTTGTAGAAATTTTTCATGTTACTAGATTACCTCTCATTATGTTGAGATTGCTATTGTTTCTTTCCACTTTCTTGCATATGCTAGTTTTTGCTTTCCTTGATAATTTGTTTGACTATAAGATGCCTATGCATAGGAAGTATGTTAGACTTAGATGTGTTTGTCACGTGTTCTATGATGCTCTCTTTGTGCTTTAATTCTTGTCTTTCATGTGAGCATCATTGAAATATTATGCCTAGCTAGGGGCATTAAACGATAGCGCTTGTTGGGAGGCAACCCAATTTTATTTTTATTCCTTGATTTTTGCTCCTATTTAGTAATAAATAATTTATCTAGCCTCTGTTTTGGTTGTGTTTTTGTGTTTAATTAGTGTTTGTGCCAAGTAGAACCGTTGGGAAGACTTGGGGAAAGTCTTTTTAATATTGCTGTAAAAAACAGAAACTTTAGCGCTCACGAGAACTGCTGCTATTTTTAATTGGAAAGTGATACTTAGTTAATTCTTTTTGCATATGATTAATAGATGAATTCCTCACGTCCAGAAGTTTATTTTATAATTTTTGGGGTTCCAGATCTTGCGTTAGATACAGATTACTACAGACTATTCTGTTTTTGACAGATTCTGTTTTTCGTGTGTTGTTTGCTTATTTTGATGAATCTATGGCTAGTAAAATAGTTTATAAACCATAGGGAAGTTGGAATACAGTAGGTTTAACACCAATATAAATAAATAATGATTTCATTACAGTACCTTGAAGTGGTGTTTTGTTTTCTTTCGCTAACGGAGCTCACGAGATTTTCTACCTTAAGTTTTGTGTTGTGAAGTTTTCAAGTTTTGGGTAAAGATTTGATGGTTTATGGAACAAGGAGTGGCAAGAGCCTAAGCTTGGGTATGACCATGGCACCCCCAAGATAATATAAGGACACCTAAAATCCAAAGCTTGGGGATGCCCCGGAAGGCATCCCCTCTTTCGTCTACTTCTATCAGTAACTTTACTTGGAGCTATATTTTTATTTACCACATGATATGTGTTTTGCTTGGAGCGTCTTGTATTATCTGAGTCTTTATTTGTTAGTTTTCCACAATCATCATTGCTGCACACACCTTTTTGAGAGAGACACTCATGATTCGACAATTGTTAGAATACTATAGTGCTTCACTTATATCTTTTAGAGCACGATGGTGGATTTGTTTTATAGAAACTTTTGTTCTCTCATGCTTCACTTAGATTATTTTGAGAGTACTACAAAACAGCATGGTAATTTGCTTTAATTATGTTAGGCATTCAAGATTAATAATAAATTTTTATAATGAGTGTGTTGAATACTATGAGAAGTTTGAAACTTGATAATTGTTTTGAGATATGGAGATGGTGATATTAGAGTCATGCTAGTTGAGTAGTTGTGAATTTGAGAAATGCTTGTGTTGAAGTTTGTGATTCCCGTAGCATGCACGTATGGTGAACCGTTATGTTAAGAAGTCGTAGCATGATGTATTTATTGATTGTCCTCCTTATGAGTGGCGGTTGGGGACGACCGATGGTATTGTCCTACCAATCTATCCCCCTAGGAGCATGCGCGTAGTACCTTGCTTCAATAACTAATAGATTTTTGCAATAAGTATGTGAGTTCTTTATGACTAATGTTGAGTCCATGGATTATACGCACTCTCACCCTTCCACCATTGCTAGCCTCTCTAATACAACACACCTTTCGCCGGTATCATACACCCACCATATACCTTCCTCAAAAAAGCCACCATACCTACCTATCATGGCATTTCCATAGCCATTCCGAGATATATTGTCATGCAACTTTCCACCGTTCCATTTACTATGACACGCTCCATCATTGTCATATTGCTTCGCATGATCATGTAGTTGACATTTTAGTTGTGGCAAAGCCACCGTTCATAATTCTTTCATATAAGTCACTCATGCATCATTGCTATCCCGGTACGCCGCCGGAGGCATTCATATAGAGTCATACTTTGTTCTAGTATCGAGTTGTAATCATTGAGTTGTAAACAAATAGAAGTGTGATGATCATGATTCATAAAAGAGAGAAAGGCCAAAATAAGGCCCAAAAAAAGAATAAATAAATAAAAAGGGGCAATACTACTATCCTTTTTTCCACACTTGTGCTTCAAAGTAGCACCATGATCTTCATGATAGAGAGTCTCCTATGTTATCACTTTCATATACTAGTGGGAATTTTTCATTATAGAACTTGGCTTGTATATTCCAACGATGGGCATCCTCAAATGCCCTAGGTCTTCGTGAGCAAGAAAGTTGGATGCACACCAACTTAGTTTCTTTTGTTGAGCTTTCATATACTTATAGCTCTAGTGCATCCGTTGCATGGCAATCCCTACTCACTCACATTGATATCTATTGATGGGCATCTCCATAGCCCGTTGATACGCCTAGTTGATGTGAAACTATCTTCTCCCTTTTTGTATTCTCCACAACCACCATTCTATTCCACCTATAGTGCTATGTCCATGGCTCATGCTCATGTATTGCATGAAGATTGAAAAAGTTTGAGAACACCAAAAGTATGAAACAATTTCTTGGCTTGTCATCGGGGTTGTGCATGATTCGAATACTTTGTGTGGTGAAGATGGAGCATAGCCACACTATATGATTTTGTAGGGATAACTTTCTTTGGCCATGTTATTTTGAAGAGACATAATTGCTTAGTTAGTATGCTTCAAGTATTATTATTTCTATGTCAATATTAAACTTTTGTCTTGAATCTTTCGGATCTGAATATTCATACCACAATTAAGAGAATTACATTGAAATTATGCCAAGTAGCATTCCACATCAAAAATTCTGTTTTTATCATTTACCTACTCGAGGACGAGCAGGAATTAAGCTTGGGGGATGCTTGATACGTCTCCAACGTATCTATAATTTTTGATTGTTCCATGCTATATTATATCCTGTTTTGGACATTATTGGGCTTTATTATACACTTTTATATTATTTTTGGGACTAACCTATTAACCGGAGGCCCAGCCCAGAATTGCTATTTTTTTTGCCTATTTTAGGGTTTCGTAGAAAAATAATATAAAACGGAGTCCAAACGGAATGAAACCTTCGGGAACGTGATTTTTGGAACGAATATGATCCAGAGGACTTGGACCCTACGTCAAGAAATCAACCAGGAAGGCACGAGGTAGGGGGCGCGCCTACCCCCCTAGGCGCGCCCTCCACCCTCATGGGGCCCATGTTGCTCCACCGACGTACTCCTTCCTCCTATATATACCTACGTACCCCCAAACTACCAGATACGGAGCCAAAACCCTAATTCCACCGCCGTAACTTTCTGTATCCATGAGATCCCATCTTGGGGCCTTTTCCGGAGCTCCGCTGGAGGGGGTATCGATCACGGAGGGCTTCTACATCAACACCATAACCTCTCTGATGAAGTGTGAGTAGTTTACTTCAGACCTACGGGTCCATAGTTATTAACTAGATGGGTTCTTCTCTCTTTTTGGATCTTAATACAAAGTTCTCCCCCTTTCTTGTGCAGATCTATTCGATGTAATCTTCTTTTGCGGTGTGTTTGTTGAGACCGATGAATTGTGGGTTTATGATCAAGTTTATCTATGAACAATATTTGAATCATCTCTGAATTCTTTTATGTATGATTGGTTATCTTTGCAAGTCTCTTCGAATTATCAGTTTGGTTTTGCCTACTAGATTGATCTTTCTTGCAATGGGAGAAGTGCTTAGCTTTGGGTTCAATCTTGCGGTGTCCTTTCCCAGTGACAGTAGGGGCAGCAAGGCACGTATTGTATTGTTGCCATCGAGGATAACAAGATGGGGTTTATACCATATTGCATGAGTTTATCCCTCTACATCATGTCATCTTGCTTAAAGCGTTACTCTGTTCTCTTGAACTTAATACTCTAGATGCATGCTGGATAGCGGTCGATGTGTGGAGTAATAGTAGTAGATGCAGGCTGGAGTCGGTCTACTTGTCTCGGACGTGATGCCTATATACATGATCATACCTAGATATTCTCATAACTATGCTCAATTTTGTCAATTGCTCAACAGTAGTTTGTTCACCCACCGTAATACTTATGCTCTCGAGAGAAGCCTCTAGTGAAACCTATGGCCCCCTGGTCTATTTTCCATCATATTAATCTTCCAATACTTAGTTATTTCCTTTGCCATTTATTTTACTTGCATCTTTATTTCTCTTTATCATAAAAATACCAAAAATATTATCTTATCATATCTATCAGATCTCACTCTCGTAGGTGACCCTGAAGGGATTGACAACCCCTTTATCGCGTTCATTGCGAGGAGTTTATTTGTTTGTGTAGGTGCGAGGGACTCGTGCGTGGCCTCCTACTGGATTGATACCTTGATTCTCAAAAACTGAGGGAATTACTTACGCTGCTCTACTGCATCACCCTTTTCTCTTCAAGGGAAAACCAATGCAGTGCTCGAGAGGTAGCATTCCTCCGATATTTGGGAGTTGCATGATCTCATAGTCAGAGGAACATGTATATAGTTATGGAGAAAGCAATAACAACAAACTAAACGATCATCGTGCTAAGCTAACGGATGGGTCAAATCAATCACATCATTCTCTAATGATGTGATCCCGTTAATCAAATGACAACTCATGTGTATGATTAGAAAACATAACCATCATTGATTCAACGAGCTAGTCAAGTAGAGTCAAACTAGTGACACTCTGCTTGTCTATGTATTCACACATGTACTAAGTTTCCGGTTAATACAATTCTAGCATGAATAATAAACATTTATCATGATATAAGGAAATATAAATAACAACTTTATTATTGCCTCTGGGGCATATTTCCTTCAGATAGCACACTAAGTGTTCGTCCGGTATTCGGGAGTTGCATAATCTCATAGTCATAGGAACATGTATAAGTTATGAAGAAAGCAATAGTAGTAAACTAAACGATCATCGTGCTAAGCTAACAGATGGGTCAAGTCAATCATGTCATTCTCTAATGATGTGATCCCATTAATCAAACGACAACTCATGTCTATGGTTAGGAAACATAACCATCTTTGATTAACGAGCTAGTCAAGTAGAGGCATACTAGTGACACTTTGTTTGTCTATGTATTCACACATGTACTAAGTTTCCGGTTAATACAATTCTAGCATGAAGAATAAACATTTATCATGATATAAGAAAATATAAATAACAACTTTATTATTGCCTCTAGAGCATATTTCCTTCAATTTTATTGGTCCAACATATTCCCGTTGCCAGGTGGAAATTAGGTTTCATAGACAAACATCTGGGACCGAACAACTATCCATTTGATTTTTTCAGACAACTTTTATTTCTTTATAGATCGAGGAGGTATCAACTGGTCGAGGCACACCGAGCCTAGGTTAATTTATTGACTACTAGAGCATGCCCATCTCAGATTTTTTCTAAGAGAAAGAGCCCAGCCGTAGCGAACCAACCTATGGTTGGATGGTTAGGTGGACAATGGTATCCCCAACCGAGAAGGGTTCAAGTTCTGGTGCTCACATTTATTGTGGATTTACTTCATGATTTCTAGCGATGCGTGTTCAGTGAGAGAAGACATTCCCATCGACTACGAGGAGCCTACTATGACTTCATAAAATCTCAAAATGATATGTCGCCTCAGTCTCTTGGAGGTGCTCATAGAGGTATGGTGTGCGTACGTGAGTTCATAGAGGTGAGTATATGCGCATATATATGAGCGCTTATGTTTGTACTTTGTTAAAAAAAGAACTGGGTCTGTATGTATGAAGCGGATATTAGGACTTCCATACGATGTGCGTACCTCCTCGCCAGGGGCATATCTGGCCAGATATTTTGTACGTGCAAGTTTTCCCCCTAAAATTCCCGGAGTGCTCCTCCGAGGGCGATTAGGGTTTGTGGGTGGAGTTTGGCGGCGTGTGCTGATCTTCGGCGCGGCGCACATACTTCTGGCTTGAGGATCGCAACATCGTCGGGGCATGGCAATGGGAAGGAGCCCCTGTTGCCCTATGCGGTGAGGGCGAGGTTAGTGGAGGCCTTAGGTAAACTGGACATCACCGAGGAGGAGGCCACACCGCTTGTTCTTGATGGTAGGGATGAAAGGGTGCATGAGAAGTGGATGCTGGCTGGGAAAGTGCTGCGCAAGAAGCTATTACACATCCAAACAATCACCAGCGCACTTCGTCTGGCTTGGGAAAACCCTGAAGGTTTGATCTTTAGATCTATTGGAGAAAACATATTTGTGGCTGAGTTTCCTATTCAAAGAGATGGGGCTCGCGTCTGGGAAGGGGCACCATGGCATATGAGTAAAAACACCGTCATCTTGGTGGAGTTTGATGAATGCATGCGACCTTCTGAACCGAGGTTTGATAAGATTCATATGTGGTGAGGGTAGTTAACATGCCTTGTAACCTGTGTGATGACTAGTGGTGTGTTGCTATCGCTAAACAGATTGACGAGTAGGCATCTTGCGTGCATTTTGACCATGTTAATGGCTATCTTAGAGCTAGAGTGTCAGTTGAAGTGGAAAAACCATTAAGGTGTTTGATTTTGATTGAGTCAAAACGGAGGAAGAGGATGCCCCCCTATGATATTCAATAGGAGAATGCTCCACACTTCTGCTTCTCCTGGCTACTCTAATTTGCATTGTCCTTCCCGTGGGACTCGGGATGCCAATGGGGATCTTCTGTTTGGGAGAAGATTGCGGGCGCCAGATGATCGCAAAAAACCGGCTCCAGTGAGAACATGTCTAAAGAGCACTCACACAACCAGAATAATACAGCTGAGACAAAGGGTTCAAGTACTGCAACTAAGAAAGGAACCGAGGTTACTTCCCCGATGAAGAAGAGAAATCAGAACAAACGCAAGGGAGGGCTGAAGGGGAAGAAACATGAGTACATTAGGGTTTTACCCTTGCTGATGAACGAAGAACATGATCAAGAGGGAGGTAGGAAGGGCGCCGATGAGGACCCTACTGGTTCCTCCAAGAAAAGTGTTGATGGTGAGAGGACGCCAAAGAAAAAGAAACCCACTCCGGTTAACTCTGGGACATCGGCAGAAGCTGCGGCGCAGCCCTGCCTGGCGCAATGAATTTCCTTAGCTGGAACTGCCGTGGGCTCTGGAACCGAGCGGTAGTTCGCGAGCTTCCCAGTTTAGTGAAGCAAGAAGGGCCCTGTCTCTTGTTTGTGATGGAGGCAAAGATTGCGGCAAACAGGATAGAAAGCCTAAAACCAACTTGGTTTTGTAGGCTATTTTGCACTGGATAGTGATGGTCTAAGCAGAGGCATCGGTCTGTTTTGATCAGCCGAAGTTCAGGTTGATCTTCAAAATTATAGTTCTGGCCATATTGATGTAATGGGGCAGAAGAGTGATCAGAGTTTGGGAAAATGGAGACCGGTGGGATTCTATGGAGCCTCACGAGCAGCAGACAGACACCATAGCTGAAGGTTTCTTCAAACTTTATCCATCGAACATTCAACATGGTTATGTGTTGGGGATTTCAGTAAAACACTATACGTACGCATCGGAACACTTCTCGCGGGCTGCCCGTCCTGAGTGGCAGATGCGTGCGTTCCGAGACGTAACAGACGAGTGCTTATTTTAGGACCTAGGGTGGTCTGGCATGGAGTATACATGGGATAATGGCCAAGCAGGTGATGCCAATGTAAAAGCTCGACTCAATAGAACCTTTGGGAATCCAGCCTTGATTAATCGTTTCGGCCATACAAGAGTTCGGCAAATCAGTACCACAGAATCTGACCATTGCTTTGTATTGGTTGAGCTGCGGGAACATGTGGTCGAGGGAAGAAGAAGAGGAGCGAAACAATTTCGCTACGAGGATGTTTGGTAGACGCATGTAGACTACGACAGTGTTGTTATGGATAACTGGCAAAAGGGGGTTGGTCTGCAGGGTTTGGCCGGAGTCCTTCATGCGCTCAACGACATGCATATCTCATTATCTGCATGGGGCACATTAGAGTTTGGTAGCTTTGACGGCCACACTAGCGGTGGTGGGCGCTCGCGTTGGCTATCCTCCTTCACCGATCTGATTGGGGGCGGCCGAAGGCATTGGTGTGATGCCGGATCCGAGCACGGTGGTGGCGTCGTCCCCTTCAGGGATGATGGTCGGGTGGTGGGTCCTTCTGGCGGCGCCGGTGGCGGCGGATCTTGGGATCCCGCTCCCGGGGACGTCGCAGGACGCGGTGGCCCGTGCACGAGAGATGAAGTTTCTTCAAACAAATCTGAGTGAAAACTTGCTTTTGACTACTGCAAAGGCCGGCGGTGACGGCGCTGTCTGTGTTGTTCCCTTCTTGAAGGCATCGCCTGGAGAAGTTGAAGGTCACTCTCTCCTACCTCCGAGGGAAACCCTAGATCAGTTGATCGGATGATGGCGGCGCTCTGGTGTCGTTTCCCCCTTGGGGGCGTCATTCATGGAGGTACACACGGGCTCAGGGAACAGAGGACGGCTTCTTTGGTGGAGTGGTACTTCATCTTATACATTGATGGCGGCGGATCTTGGCGGCGTGGCGCTGTGGAGATTCAGAGTCCGATGCGCGGAGATGAACTCGCGCAGGGAGGTGGCGCTGTCTGGCGTCGTGGTGGCAACGACGGCAGTTAGACCGGACAAGGTTGATGCAGCAGTACAGCACTGAAGATGGATTGGTGGCAGGTGGCTGCGGCGGCCTCATACCCGGCAGGCGTCCTGGTTGAGGAGTGCGCCGGACTGGTAGGTGCCCCATACCCGGCAGGTGTCCTGGTTGGGACCTCAGGTCTTAGATGGTAGGTTTGGCTGCGAGTTCTGTTCGGTATTAGGCCCAGACTATCAGCATCCCTTCATCAATTGGATATGAGTAGCGACAGATGTTGCATAGACGGTGGCTTTAGTCTTATTGTTGTATGACTTTGTAAGGTCTAGTGTGAATAATTAATAAAGTGGCTGCATGCATCGTCCAGATGCAGAGGCCGAGGATCCTCCTCCATTTCTAAAAAAAACTAAGGAAACTTCGTGAAAAGCTCAACTGCCTGAGAAGTCGAGTTGTTGGGAGAGGTCCCACTGATGAAGAAAAGGCCATAGTTAAAAAGCTTGGTGAGGCACTTCATCAAGAGGAAATATGGATGTGCCAACGGTCTAGAATACTGTACCTGCGCGAAGGAGATTGAAACACAATTGTTTTCATGCACAAGCAGCGCAACAAAGAAAAATGAATAAGATTGAACGGCTGGTGCGTGCAAATGGGTCGACCTAATAAACATTGGAGGATGACCAAAATGAAGTGCAGCAGTTCTATTAGGATCTGTACACATCTCAATGGTTCAGACCACTTGACGAACTGTTAGATTTGGTTCCAACTCAGGTGTCCGCCCCAATGAACGCACATCTTGATATGGCTTTTACGGCAGAGGAGGTTCAGACGACGCTGTTTGAGATAGCCCCATCCAAGGCGCCCGGGGTGGATGGCTTTACTTCGGGATTTTTTCAGAGACACGGGTCCTTGTTGAAAGATGATATAGTCCCGTCGGTGTTGGGTTTTTTGAATGGGGGCCGGGTGAGGTACCCGCAAGAATGAATGACACTTCAGTCACACTTATCCCCAAGGTACGACACCCACAAAGTATAAACCAGTATAGACCTATCTCCCTATGTCCTGTTTTTACAAAATTGCAGCCAAATGCATTGTCAACAGAGTGAGGGATTTTCTTCATGAAATAGTAAGCGAGGAGCAAAGTGTGTTTGTGCCTGGGTGCTTCATAACAGATAATGTCCTTATTGCACTTGCGAGTGTTAAGGCAATGAAGAAAAGGAAGAAAGGAAATAATTGGGTTTGTGATGTTAAATTAGACATGATGAAGGCATATGACCGGGTTGAATGGCATTATATAGAGGCCATCATGACTAAATTAGGATTCAACTCAACCTTTTTCTGACTGATCATGAATTGTGTTTCATCAGTTCGGTTTGCAGTACGTGTGAATGGTGAATTATTGCCATTTTTCACCCCATCTAGGGGCTTCCGGCAAGGAGACCCCATGTCACCATATCTATTTTTTCTGTGTGTGGAGAGGGATTCACAACTTTGTTAAACAATTTTGGTGGTGTTTATGTGGACAAAGGAATCTGAGTATGCATCCAGTCACTATAGATTAATCATCTACTGTTTGCAAAAGACAACCTTATCTTTATGCAAGCTAAGTTGGAGAGTGCTACACGTTTGAATGACATTATGAGGATATATGGTGATTGTTCGGTCCAGTGCGTGAACAGAGAGAATAGCTCCATCTTTTTTAGTCCAAACACACCATATCCAGTTAGAGTAATGCTGAAAGGAGCCACGGGCATTGCCGTCGAGGCCTTCAATGAAAGATACTTAGGCCTCCCAACAGTAATTGGACGAATTACATCTGGTACTTTTGATTTCATCGGAGAGAGAGTGAGATCAAAGATGAATGGTAGAGCAGGACGATTGGTTTCTTGCGCGGCGAGGGAAGTGTTAATCAAGTCAAAGGCTTAGGCAGTCCCAACGTACAACATGAGCTGCTTTAAGCTCACAAAAAAGTGTACACAAATATATTTTCGTCGATGGCAAAGTTTTGGTGGAGCAGTTCAATTGACCGGCGTTCCATGCAATGATATATTGGAAGTCCTTGTCACTTCCAAAAATTAGAGGAATGGGATTTCGTGATCTGGAATGTTTCAATGTTGCATTGTTGGGAAAGCATGGTTGGGGGCTGATTACAAGTCCGCATTCTTTATGCTCCAGGGTGCTCAAAGGTCGCTACTTCCCAACGACAGAATTCATGCATGCTACTGTTCCACGCAATGCTTCGACTACCTGGCAAGCGATCGTTGTAGGGAGGGCAGCGTTAGAGGTTGGACTGCTAAAGAAGATCGGGAATGGCTCCTCTATAAACATCTGGGAAGATAGATGGCTGCCGGGGATGTTATAATTGAGGCCATCGGAGCAGGTTGGTACTGCCATAATCCATACAGTCGCACATTTGATAGACACTGATAATTGGTCTTGAAAAGCTGATTTAGTCAGGAATAACTTCATACACCCGGATGTTGATGCAATTCTAAACATTCCACTCAGACAAGGGGGTGGTGATGATATCTGGGCTTGGGCTCATGAGAGGTAGGGTTCCTACACTGTGAAATCCGCGTATCGTGCTCTAATGACTCGTAACGAGCAGTTAGCTCTAGTGGAAGGGACGATCATAGAATCTTTAGAGAATGATAAACAGTTATGGAGACGACTATGGAAGCTCAAAGTGTTACCCAAGATCCGTGTGCTCTGGTGGCGAGTCCTTCGTGGTATCCTTCCGGTGGAAACAACACTGCATCATAGACATATAGTGACCTTAGCTCGTTGCAAGGCATGGGTACAAACGAAGATATGATCCATACATTGATTAAGTGTTCTCATGCTCAATGCTTCCGGACAGAAGCGAGAAGCTGGCTTCACCTCAAGCTGCTCGAGTTACACCCTAGTACGTGGTGCAAGGAAATCCTTTGTGATTCACGTATTGTTGATGCAGACCGGGCAAAATTATTACTGTTATATGTGGGTGATATGGACATCCTGTAACAACATAACGCATGACAGAGTGAGCATGAACTCTCGGTTCTGTCCATGAAGCGCATAAGAGAAGCCCTAACCTTGTTGGAGCTTCCTTTGGAATAGACCAGGATGTTGCCTGGGTTCGGATGGAGACCGCCTGAACATGACTGGGTTAAGATCAACACAGATGCTAGCGTCTCATTGACTAAAAATAAGAGTGGAGTAGGAGGATTAGCAAGAACTCCTTCATTTATTGCTGCCTGGAGCAAGCCTTGCCCCGATGTTACGGATCCACTAATAGCAGAAGCTTTTGCTCTGCGACATAGGGTGATTCTTGCAAAGCTCCAGGGTTTTTTGCGAGTGTTGGTGGAAATAGATTGCTTAGAGATGGTACAACTATGACACTCACGACACTTTTCGCGTTTTATTATAGCGCCGTTACTTTTAGAAATTGAAGAGCTAGCCTTATTCATTCTTTCGTTTGATATATTCAATATGTAATGAAAAATGCCAATCTGTCGGCCCACATATGTGCGAAACATGCAAGCGCACTTGGGGTCACCGACTGTTGGATGGACTCTCCACCCGGTTCCTCATAACCAGTGTCACGGCTGATCGTGTTGGTGCCGAGATTATATTTGAATAAAGCTCAAAGTTTCCTGGGAAAAAAAAGATTTTTTGTACGCCCCAGATCCCAATTCCACCTGGAGTAATGCTAGAGTCACGGGCAAGGTTTTACAGAGTTCACGGATCGGTCTTAGTTGACCTTTACTGATTGGATTAGGGAGGGTGAAGGGGCCCACATCCTTGAAAATCAAGGGGGGGGGGGGGGGGCGAGAGTTAATTTGTGTGAAGGGAGCCCGTAAAGGTCCGTTGTTTGTCTGTTGATGTAGGATTATAGTCGGTGCACGTGTGGAGTCCGAAACGGATACGCTTTCTATCCCAACCATCCATCGCATCAATCTAAGGCCGCCTATACGTCTCTCCTCGACCACGCGGGCAGACTGCATCCAGGCCTCCACGGTGCCTGGAACGAGTTCAACTCGATTTTAAACGATCCCATTTCGCAGGCCTCCTCTCCTACAAGCTGAATCAAATCCGGCTATCGCAGCTACCGGCGGCATGGTACGGCGTGGCCGACGGCGGTGATGGATACCGGCAATATGGTTCGGCGTGCGTGACAATGGCACCGCTTGCCACCACCGCCAGCTTCTACAACTCCTGCGACGGCGACTCTCTGGCGCGCTGCGCTGCCTTCACATGAATGTGTCGTGCGTTTCGTGCCGACTGAAGGCTTGCTTTGCTGTTCGTTTTTGGCCGACGGCAGGTTATTCAGTGGCCTCGCTAAACTTCTGACGAGAATCCATCAACAAGTATTTGGTCGCAGTTATCCAAATCGCACGTGTATATACATATTTTATGGCCGTTTTTGTATACATATTACTAAACTTCTGACGAGATTAATTGTCCTTGACAACATATTTTATCATAAATCTAATGCTACTAATTTAATGTCATAAATGTTGATGTATTATTGTATAAATCTCTACTAGTATTATTACTATTAAACATCAAACAAGAATTTTCTTAAATGCACCCCACAATTAGTTCCACAACACCGCGGGATCAATCAACACCACACAATTAGGCTCATAATTTTTAATCTAACATTCATAATAAATCTAATACCATTGCGCTGTGCACTTAGCAATTTCTGATGGCTGACCGTACTCCACCCCCGTTCACGTCCCGCGTCCGCACAGGCATCCCCGCGATCACACGAGGCACGAAAAACGAAATCATTAGCCCTCACATAAATCACGCAACCATCTCCTGTAATCACGCACCCTTAGATAATAAACTTCAAAAAAGAAAATAACTCATCCCCGCGGTCCCTCCCTGCCACCGCCGTGCCACCCAGGGTGCAGGACCCGCCCGTCCCCGGCCTCGTGCTGCCCGCAGCATGCCGCCCCGCCACGCGACGAGGGAGCAGGAGCCGCCGTGACCTCGGCATCCTGTCGTGCCGTCCGCAGCATGCCGCGCGCCGCTGTCGCCCTTCACCGCGTCCTCCGCCTCCCTCACTCCGTCGCCGCAAGCTGCCTCACCGACTAGATCCAGTCGATCTGGACAAGCCGCTACCACATCCCTCAAGGGAACTGGACTGCGTGTAATCCGCCTCCGCCGCGCCCCACTCCTCGCACGGTGTCCACTGCCTGGAAGCGACCACCGCCGGTCCACTCCATGCGCGGATGCGCCAACCTTAACACCATCACCATCCACTTGACGATGTACTCAACGCGTGGACGCCAGCCATGATCCGGATGTCTCACCGCCTCAGGTTATTATGTTCATCAAGGTAGGCCACTTTAGGTACTCTGAGTTGTTCTTTTCCCCGTTTAGGCTAATGATGTTCATAGAAGACACAACTCTCATAGTTTTGCTTTATGTATGACTACATCTACAATATAAGCTTTATTTGGGTGGCATATTTATTTGATTGACTCGATGTGATCTGGAGGTGTGCTCAGTTTTATGTTAGCAATTTAGCATTTTCAGGTTTGATCCGAGTGTATCCGGAGGTGTGCCAAAGTCTGAAGCATCGCCGCCGTTGTTTCTTCGTGCACCGCAGACACTCGTCGACATGCAATGTTTTTTTTGTGCCGGGGACCCAGAATGTGGAGCTCCAGTGTATGTTATTTTTCTCAATGAGAACCATGTTGAATTAGATTACTTGAAATCTGGGTTTTGGCCCTGTACGTGCAGTTCCACCGGTTGTTTATAAACAGAAAACTGAGGTGGGTTATGATTTCTGAATGGGGGGAGGGAATCAGTAAAACTTCAGAGGAAGTAGGAGACCGTGTTTAAGTATACTGTCATCAACCTGGTCGATATGTTCCTCCTTGCATTTTTAGTTGAACATTTTCTAGCACTGTAAGCAGAATGAATTATTTGGTACAAAATGTTGATTATACAGAAAGTATTAGATGATGTTTTAACCTTAGTATCAGGGCATCTGAAACATAAATTATCTGAAAAGTGCTCCCTTGCAGTGTTCATGAACAATTAGCAAAGGACGTACAACTTCTAGATTCCATTGCAGAGAAACAGGCACACATTTTTTCAGAGTGCAAACTTTATCCTGCACATGCCTAAATACAATCAATTTACCCCTTGTAAGTGCATCCAATTTGATGTTCTTGTCAGTTGTATTATTTAGTGGGCGCGAGTTTCTAGCACCAGATAAGCAATGTCAAGAAGAACCACCACTGTTTTACTGAGTCAAATTATCATTTTGTAGGCCTTATATAGAAGAACTAGAGTTGAAGCTTTCTGAGTATACCAAAAGAGGTCAAATCAACAACATATTGTTCAGGAGGTAGCCTCAAAGGTATAAATTCAGCACTGGATCCTACTTCCGTATTCGTACACTTCTATCTGAAATTCCCATGAATATCATGTTTGTTAATTTGTTCACTATACACTGCAGTATACTATTTGTAAGTTTGCGTTAGCAGTGTAGTTTGTGCATCCCAGTATGACTATAACTCGAACAAACACCATGAATTCCTTTACTAAAAGTGAGAATTCAATCCTCCATTAATCATGAATGCCCTTACTAAAATTGAATGCATATTTTACTGGCTTGGTGGAGGTGTGGAGCGTCTGCATCAATGCACGACACTCGAATTAGGCGTCGACTACACTGAGATGGCCGAAATGGAGGCGTTGATTCGTTAGGTTTGGCTCATCTTCTTCATTGGGAATGGCTTGACTGATCAGGAACTTTTTTTGGCCTAACAAATATTGCAAATGTCCTTCAGTCAGCCACCTCACTCGCCTTTGACTCCCTGCAATCGAGACCCCAAGACACCGGTATCTCTGTCCCCATAAGTTGACCACCCACTTCTTCACCCTGATAGATTAAACTATTGTCTTATCGATCTGATTCTCTATTTTGAGCATATGTGACATGTTCTGCATGGCATTCAGTTTTGATTTTTATTTGCAAGTATTTAGTTTTTGATTGTAGTTTGTGGGTGAGGGAGTCCGGGATTAGGGGTCTCCGGATAGCTGGACTCTATCCTTTGGCCGGACTGTTGGACTATGAAGATACAAGATTGAAGACTTCGTCCCGTGTCCGGATGGGACTCTACTTGGCGTGGAAGGCAAGCTAGGCAATACGGATATGTATATCTCCTCCATTGTAACCGACCTTGTGTAACCCTAGCCCCCTCCGGTGTCTATATAAACCGGAGGGTTTTAGTCCGTAGGACAACAGACAATCATACCATAGGCTAGCTTTTAGGGTTTAGCCTCTCCGATCTCGTGGTAGATTAACTCTTGTAATACCCATATCATCAAGAATAAATCAAGCAGGATGTAGGGTTTTACCTCTATCAAGAGGGCCCGAACCTGGGTAAAACATCGTGTCCCCTGCCTCCTGTTACCATCCGCCTAGACGCACAGTTCAGGACCCCCTACCCGAGATCCGCTGGTTTTGGCACCGACATTGGTGCTTTCATTGAGAGTTCCTCTGTGTCGTCGCCGTTAGGCTTGATGGCTCCTACGATCATCGATAGCGATGCAGTCCAGGGTGAGACTTTTATCCCCAGACAGATCTTTGTGTTTGGCGACTTCGCACTGCGGGCCAACTCGCTTGGCCATCTGGAGCAGATCGAAAGTTACGCCCCTGGCCACCAGGTCAGGTTTGGAAGCTTAAACTACACTGACGATATCCGTGGAGACTTGATCTTCGATGGATTCGAGCCCCTGCCTTGTGCGTCACACGGTCACGATGAGTACGATTTAGCTCTACCATCGGACAGTGTTCGGGAGATCGCACCGGCAGCCGCTCCGACCCTCAATTCGGAGCCAGTTGCGCTGTCCATGGACGGGTGATGGACCCCGCCACGGAGGCCTTATCCTCAGCGTCGATCGAGCCTAACATCGACCTTACCCTGCACGAGAGCCGTGTTGTCAAACTGTCGGATCTTTCTCTGGCCACAGACTCTGAACCGCCTGCGCCCGTTCCTAGCGAATCCGATTGGGCGCCGATCATGGAGTTTACCTCCGCGGATATTTTTCAGCACTCGCCCTTTGGCGACATACTGAACTCATTAAGGTCTCTCTCCTTGTCAGGAGGATCCTGGCCGAACTATGTCCGGCAGGATTGGGATGCGGATGACAAAGAAATTCGCTACCCACCCACCACCCACTTAGTAGCCACTGTCGACGACTTAACCAACATGCTCGACTTCGACTCCGAAGACATCGACGGTATGGACGACGATGCGGGAGACGAAGAGAAACCACTGCCCACAGGGCACAGGACAGCCACCTCATCATACGATATATACATGGTGGACACACCCAAAGAAGGCAATGGCGACGAGACAACGGAGGATGACCCCTCCAAGAAGCAACCCAAGCGCCGACGTCAGAGGCGCCGCTCTAAGTCCCGCCAAAGCAAAAGTGGTGATACCGGCACATGAGATAATAGCACTCCGGATAGTGCCGAAGATGGCAATAATCCCCCAGCATGATTTAGGGCAGGAGGATGGAGAGGTCAGCCCTCCTGAGAGAGCGACAAATGAGGAGGATGATAATTACATGCCTCCTTCCAAAGACGAGTCAAGCCTCGATGACAATGAATTCATCGTGCCAGAGGATCCTGTCGAACAAGAGCGCTTCAAGCGCCGGCTTATAGCCACGGCAAATAGCCTTAAGAAGAAGCAGCACCAGCTTCAAGCTGATCAAGATCTGCTAGCTGACAGATGGACTGAAGTCCTGGCGGCCGAGGAATATAAACTCGAACGCCCCTCCAAGAGTTACCCAAAATGCAGGTTGCTACCCCGACTGGAGGAAGAAGCGTATGACGCGGCTGATCGGCCACCTCGTGGCCGCGACAAAGAGGCATTCCAGCGAAAAGCTCAGCCTGCACCCCGACGCCATTCAAATAAAAAGGCATGGGGAAATACGCCAGACCTGCGAGACGTATTGGAGGACAAAGCAAAACATGCAAGATCGATCTACGGATCATGAGGGCGCGCCACTACGCGAGACGATAATTGTCATGCCGGATACAGTAAAAGTAAATCCGGCCGGGCCGAGCACAGCGGGCAAGACTCATTGGAGCTGCGTCGCGATATAGCCCAGTACAGAGGCGCCGCACACCCCTTATGCTTCACAGACGAAGTAATGGATCATCAAATCCCAGAGGGTTTCAAACCCGTAAACATAGAATCATACGACGGCACAACAGATCCTGCGGTATGGATCAAGGATTTCCTCCTGCATATCCACATGGCACGCGGTGATGATCTACACGCCATTAAATTTCTCCCACTCAAACTCAAAGGACCAGCTCGGCATTGGCTCAATAGCTTGCTAGCAGAGTCCATTGGCTGTTGGGAGGATCTGGAAGCCGCATTCCTCGACAACTTTCAGGGCACTTATGTGCGACCACCAGATGCCGATGACTTGAGCCACATAATTCAGCAGCCAGAGGAATCGGCCAGGCAATTCTGGACACGGTTCCTAACAAAGAAAAATCAAATCGTCGACTGTCCGGATGCAGAGGCCCTAGCAGCTTTCAAGCACAACATCCGCGACGAGTGGCTAGCCCGACACCTTGGTCAGGAAAAGCCGAAATTGATGGCAGCCCTCACGACACTCATGACCCGCTTTTGTGCGGGAGAAGACAGCTGGTTGGCTCGCAATAATAACATATCAAAGAACCATGGTACTTCGGATACCAAGGACGGCAATAGCAGGTCACATCGCAACAAACATAAGGGCCGTATTAACAGCGACAATACCAAGGATACGACAGTCAATGCCGGATTCAAAGGCTCTAATCCCGGTCAGCAGAAAAGCCATTCAAAAGAAGCACTCCGGGCCTGTCCAGTTTGAACCGTATACTCGATCGCTCGTGTCAAATACACGGCACCCCCGACAAGCCAGCCAACCACACCAATTGGGATTGTTGGGTGTTCAAGCAGGCCGACAAGTTAATTGCTGAAAACAAAAATAAGGGGCCACATAGCGATAACGAGGAGGAGCCCCGGCAGCCGAATACCGGAGGATAGAAGAGGTTACCCCACAAGTGCGGACGGTGAACATGATATACGCAACCCACATCCCCAAGAGGGAGCGGAAGCGTGCGCTCAGGGACGTATATGTGTTGGAGCCAGTCGCCCCAAAGTTCAACCCATGCTCCTCCTGTCTGATCACCTTCGATCGCAGGGACCACCTCACTAGTATCCGTCATGGCGGATTCGCCGCACTGGTCCTAGACCCAATCATTGACGGGTTTCACCTCACTCGAGTCCTTATGGATGGCGGCAGCAGCCTGAACCTGCTTTATCAGGACACAGTGTGCAAAATGGGTATAGACCCCTCAAGGATCAAACCCACAAAAACGACCTTTAAAGGCGTCATACCAGGTGTAGAGGCCCATTACACAGGCTCAGTCACACTGGAAGTGGTCTTCAGATCCCCGAATAACTTCCGAAGCAAAGAGTTAATCTTCGATATAGTCCCGTTCCGCAGTGGCTATCATGCACTTCTTGGGCGAACCGCATTTGCGAGATTCAATGCGGTACCACATTATGCATACCTCAAGCTCAAGATGCCAGGACCTCGGGGGTCATTACAGTTAATGGAAACACAGAGCGCTCTCTCCGAACGGAGGAGCACACTGCGGCCCTCGCAACAGAAGCACAAAGCAGCCTCTTAAGGCAATCCACTAGTTCAGCGATTAAGGACCCAAACAACTTCAAGCGCGCCCGGATTAATCGACAACTGGACCGCCTGGCACGTTTCGAGCTCGCATAGCAATGCGGCCCCCACCCCGGTCCCAGCCAAACGGCGAAACCCATGCCACACGTACATAATTACACATTAAAAATACCATGGGCACATGCGGGGAAGGGGGCACGACTATGGCACGCCCCAAGACGCGGCTTAAACCGCACTAGGGGCTTCGCGCTTTGTTATTTTTCTCTCTTTCACGACATTAATCTCTGGAAACCCTGTCCGGCAGCATGATTGTCGAACACATGATGCAGCAACCAAGGAGGCAGAAAGCTACATCACACCACGGAACTCCCAGGTGGATTACGATAACGAGTGAAATACTTGCTTTAATATTATTCCTCAGCTTGCCCTTGGAGGGGACATAGTCCTACTTTTTTCTTATCGCACTACCTGTATCATTCTGCTTTAACGCACGTTTTTGAAAAAACAATGCATTGCATTAAGGCTTTTATTGCATTCTTATATATATATATATATATATATATATATATATATATATATATATATATATATGTTCATTCATGACATCCAGCACCCGTACACTCTAGTACGGCCAATACGCTAGGGGCTTAAGCATACCTCATAATACGGCGTGAGAAGTCCGAACATTTTTGACAGTGCGGTACCCTGAACTTATAGCATTATATGCATCAGCTCTGAATCATGTCTTGGGTCAATAGTTGGGTTTGCCCGGCTCCCATTTTTTGGTACCTTACGTTCTGCTATATCGGCTAAGGTAGCACTGAGAGAACTACTGCGATTGTGCCCCGGTTCTGCTGGGCTAAGCACCTCAGTAGAGAAAGCTAAAACTGACTGTCATGATAAGGCGAGAGACTGGTCGCTGTTCGAGAGGTTTTCAAGTCCCTAAAGACTTATGCCGCTTAGAGCGAGGAGTCGGCTTTGTCCGGCCTAAGCGTGTATAGCACCCCGAGTTCGGCCTTCCGAGTATAGGGGCTTCACCGAAATTTAAAATTATCGAATTCTATGGCTAAGTGAGAGTGATAAAGCATTATAGTCCGATTGCCTTGTTCGTTGTGCTGAGCACCTCCCTCGAAGGACCCAAAAATGGGAACAAGAGTGCTCAGGTTTATCCCAAACACCCCAGCACTCATGGCATGGGGGCAGAAGCCGACGACTAGCCATCTCTCAGATTTGATAAACAGCCGCACAGAAGGTAATATTTTAAATTCACACAAGCGTTGCATAGCGCATATGAACAAGTTTTCATACTACAGGATCACACGAGCAAGTTCATTCAAATATTACATCTTTCGCACACTCGTCTGCTACAAGACGGGCACCCTTCAGGACACCCTCATAGTACATCTCGGGATGGCGATGCTCCTTGCCCTGCGGTGGCCCCTCCTTCACCAGCTTTATGGCGTCCAGCTTCGCCCACTGCACCTTCACACGGGCAAAAGCCTGGCGTGCACCTTCAATGCAGACGGACCGCTTGACGACCTCCAGCCGTGGGCAGGCATCCACAAGCCGCCTCACTAGGCCGAAGTAGCTGTTGGGAAGGGCGTCGCCATGCCACATCCGGACTATAAGGCCCTTCATGGCCTGTTCGGCCGCCTTGTGCAGCTCGACCAGTTGCTTCAGCTGGTCGCTCATAGGCATCGAGTGTTCGGTCCCAGTATACTGAGACCAGAATAGCTTCTCCGTCGAGCTTCCCTCCTCGGCCCGGTAAAACTGTGCGGCGTCCGACACGCTTCGGGGCAAATCTGCGAATGCTCCTGTAGAGCTCCGGACTCGGGTAAGTAACAAGTAATTTACTTTCACATGCTTGCTTTGCATATTGAATGCCTTACCCGCTGCTATCTTTCTCATCGCCGCAATCTCCTGGAGGGCCTTTTGGCTTCAGCCTTGGCATTCTTTGCGCTCTCAAGAGCCGCGTCAAGCTCGAACTCTCACGTCTTCGAGTCAAGCTCCAATGCCTCGTGCTTCGTCATGAGAGCTTGGAGCTCTTGCTACACCTCGCCCACCCGCACCTCTTGTTTATCCCGCTCGGGGCGCTCCTGGGCCGCTTTGTTTTCGGCTTCGGACAACGCTTGCTTCAGGGCTGCCACTTCGGTCGTGGCCCCTGGCAAATTCATGATGATCCTGTCATTTTGCAATCGCATCTTATATATATATATATATATATATATATATATATATACTAGGTATTACTTACCTTTGTTCTCCTCGAGCTGCCTCTTAGCAAGGCCGAGCTCTTTCTGGGACCCCTCGAGGTCCTGCTTCAGTACGGCGACCTCCGCAGTCAGTGTGGCAGAGGTCAACAGCGAAGCCTACATGCGCATATAGACATACTTATATTAGACTCCTGCAAATATTATTTCATCCTCTATTCGGCTTTTCTTTGTGAACACAAAACAGAGCATCAGGGGCTATGGTCTATCCGGTAATATTTTTCCTACATTTCAAACACTTACCTCAAAGCCTGTTAGAAGGCTGGCACAGGCTTCAGTCAGTCCGCTCTTGGCGGACTGAACCTTCTTGATCACCGCACTCATAATAGTACGATGCTCTTCGTCAATGGAAGCGCCGCGAAGCGCTCCCAGCAGGTTGTCCGGGGCCTCTGGATAGACAGGGGTCACCAGCACAAGCATCTTGCCCCTCTTGGAAGGAGGCCGCCTGCCCGAGTCCGGAACCACTGGAGGTTCCGGCGCGGTGTTCGGCTGAGGACCGAACTTGGAGCCCTCGGGATCCTTGCCCCCTCTGCTCCCGGAGTCCGGAAGGTCACCTTGAGGCACCTCCGGGATTGTCTCCCATCGACTCGGTGCCTCTTGAGACAATACCTCGGCATTGTCCGTAGGGCAAGGGGAGGTGGCGGTCGGAAGTGGATCGCTATCCATATCCGACGAGTCCAGGGAGCCATCCGATGAGGATATGTTAATACGGGTTTGGGGCGGTCTGCATAATCATAATTCGGCGTCAGGAGAAGCAGTGCGACAAAGGTATGCTATGAGTTACTCTGGTATCCGAATACTTACAACTTCGCCAGGGGCTTGGCCCTGAGCAGCCACTCGTCTTCGCTTTCGACGGCGGTGGTGAAGTAGTCCGGAAGGAGAGTCCTTCCCTTCTTGGACCCTTCGGCCTCCCCAGTTGGGGCTGCCTTCCTTTTCTCGTCTCTCTCGACTGGAGGGAGAGCATCTTCATCTTCCTCCTCGTCTTCGGGGGAGGAGTGCGTCGCGGAGTTATCGGACGATGAGTCTGATACCACCTGGCGCCGGGAACTCTTTCGGGTTCCCTTGGCCTTCTTGGTCTTCCCTGGCACCTCATAAGGAGCCGGGGTCAACATCTCTGTCAGGAGATCGTCCGTGGTGTCTTCGGGCAGGGGGGCGGACAGTTGATCTGCTCCGATGCTTCCATCCAGTCCTGTCAAAGGCATGAGAGCTCAGACCCCACACATAGTTAAGCTATGGGAAATGAATATCCTACCAGATATGTAGAACTTACAGGATTCACAGGGCGCTTCACGCTTAGCCCGCGGTCCTCGGTAAGTGAGGGAGGGACCTCGGCGCCCTTGAACAGCACCCTCCAGACGTCTTTATGCATCGTGTCGAAGAGCTCGCTCAGAGTCTGGTGCTGGGCCGGGTCGAACTCCCATAAGTTGAAATCCCTTTGTTGACACGGGAGGATCCGGCGGAAGAGCATGACCTGGACTATGTTGACAAGCTTGAGTTTTTTGCTTGTCATGTTCTGGATACATTTCTGGAGTCCTTCCAGCTCCACCGAGGAACCCCAGGACAGGCCCTTCTCTTTCCAGGAAGTGAGCCGCGTGGGGAATCCGGATCGAAACTCGGGGGGCCACCACCCAGTTGGTGTCGCGCGGCTCGGTGATGTAGAAGCACACCGATTGCCACCCCTTTATGGTCTCCACGAAGGAGCCTTCGAGCCATATAACATTAGGCATCTTGCCCACCATGGCTCCGCCGCATTCCGCTTGTTGGCCTCCCACCACCTTCGTCTTGATATTGAAAGTCTTCAGCCACAGGCCGAAGTGGGGCCGAATGCGGAGGAAAGCCTCACACACAACGATGAACGCCGAAATGTTGAGGATGAAGTTCGGGGCCAGATCATGAAAGTCCAGCCCGTACTAAAACATAAGACCGCGGACGAATGGATGGAGGGGAAACCCCAGTCTGCGGAGGAAGTGGTGGATAAAAACTACCCTCTTGTGAGGTTCCGGGGTAGGGACGATCTGCCCCGCAGCGGGCAGCCAATGCGCGACATTCGCGGATAAGTATCCAGCTCCGTGCAGCTTTTTGATGTGTCCCTCCGTGACAGAGGAAGCCATCCACTTGCCTCCCGCTCCGGACATGTTTGGAGAAGGTTGAGGAGAAGGATGTGGACTTGGGCGTTGGAGCTCGAGTGCGCAGGAATGGATGAGCAAGGAGGAAGAAGGCGAGGTTAGAAAATGTGAGATCTTGTCCCTTTATAAGGGCGGACTAAACTATGCACCTCCACTAGCCTGATAAAACTCGCTTATCCACGAAGCACCATAATTGATGGCGCGGTTGGGTTACCCACGTCCGTATTGATGAGAATCCCGTACTAAGGGGAACACGATCTCTGCTTTGACAAGACGTGTCAAGAAACTGCCTCGTGTTATGTGCGGGGCTAGTTAAAGAAAAACGGTTCGAATAATCGCCGAGCCATGGCATGATGTCATGTTGCCTAAACGTGTCAGCAGATTAGATTTGTGGAAATATTATTCTCTCTACGGTGGTATGTGGAACTTATTTTGTAGGGTCGGACACTATCCTTTATTTGAACTCTTCTGTGGTATATCTGGAGGAGGAACCCGCCTTGCAATGCCGAAGACAACACTGCGCGACGCACTCGTCGTCATTGAAGCCTGGTTCAGGGGCCACTGAGGGAGTCCGGGATTAGGGGTCTCCGGACTGCCGGACTCTATCCTTTGGCCGGACTGTTGGACTATGAAGATACAAGACTGAAGACTTAGTCCCGTGTCCGGATGGGACTCTACTTAGCGTGGAAGGCAAGCTAGGCAATACGGATATGTATATCTTCTCCTTTGTAACCGACCTTGTGTAACCCTAGCCCCCTCCGGTGTCTATATAAACCGAAGGGTTTTAGTCCGTAGGACAACAGACAATCATACCATAGGCTAGCTTTTAGGGTTTAGCCTCTCCGATCTCGTGGTAGATCAACTCTTGTAATACCCATATCATCAAGAATAAATCAAGCAGGACGTAGGGTTTTACCTCCACCAAGAGGGCCCAAACCTGGGTAAAACATCGTGTCCCCTGCCTCCTGTTACCATCCGCCTAGACGAACAGTTCGGGACCCCCTACCCGAGATCCGCCGGTTTTGACACCGACAGTGGGGTTAATTTCTTGCTGTGAAGAACTGATATTCTTGTGTGGGGGATTCAGTTCTTGGCTTGCAAGGACTCTGTTTATGTACTGCTGTTCCTAGAGAGGGTGCATCAAGCATTTGAATGATACGAAGGTGTCTTTTAATAATTTTGAATGGTGATTTGATTTTCCTACGAATGTTTCTTTACTTTTGTCAGGCAAACTTGCTTTATATGGAAGCACATGGTTAATGCTCTACTGCGGTATATGCATGCAACGCACTGCTTGGATTTGGACTGGCTTGCATTTATGGGTATGTTTTAAATAGGAAAGCAACCTTTGACATGTATGTACCTAACAGTGAACTATTTGCATCCATGCTGCATGTAGAAACCTTGACAATTTCTTATGTACTTATTATTTTTTCCCGAGATAGGGCGTTGAATCTACATATGTTTTTCAAAATTATATTATGATCCATGTCGGATGAGTCTTTCTGTCTACCAAACTATCTACTTGTCATGAACTGGAGTTTATTGGTTTTACTTTTCTCTACAGATTATGTAGTATGACACTGTTTTCTTAGATAAAGGAAAGTACAGTATGCTAAAGAAGATGACATATTTGAATTTAAATGTGACCTTAATTTGTTTTACATTATAACCTCTCTTCGGTTGATTGAATTACAGCGTGCAGGTGGGCATGTCCGTGGGTATGACAATAGTTGAGGAAGGAAGATTCAGGGGTTGAGCATTAGCTAAGCTGCAATCAAGTTCATGCTCTAGCGTTGGCTTCTGGATACCGCGTGAAGCACGTTCAAGATTAGGCAGTGATTTGTATGGTATCTCATATTTTCGTCAAGAAATGCGCTATTGTTACCACAATTGCACCCGTATCAAGGTGACGCACCTGATGTGTCAAATGCTTCTGTATGTCCAGTATGTATCGGAGAAAACTCTACCAAGATGAAGGCATTTCCTTTAGGAGCACTATTTCCAATGCATATATGTCTAAAATTGAACCGATTGTGATCAGCATAGATTGGTGAATTGTTCCGTGGCACCACAAGGTTATAATTGTCACTGGTCGATGTGTTAAGTTGATGTTGATTCGTGAATCGGGCGTTATTCTCATGCATGTATGACATGAACTTATTCTAAAATGATATACTCCCTCCGGTCCATATTACTTGTTGCTCAAATGGATGTATCAAGCACTGAAATATCTTTAGATACATATGTTTGTGCGACAAGTAATATGGATCGGAGGGAGTACTTCATGATACTTTTTCCCATGTTTATTTTTGGAAACATTTATGATTCATCATGTAAGAACCATGAACAATCATATTATTATTTAACTTTATTTGCATTGTTTTAAATGACATTGCTTGTGCCTTGCGACAGTGTATGGCCCTCAATCAATTATTATACCTCTGATAAAGTTTTCCATTTGGGGCTCGTTTAGTATGTTCCTATTTTTCTTTGTTGTACCTTTTCTGTCTCTACCATGTTCATTTGTACAATGCTTAGTCATATCATAGGTCCTATGAAGTTTGCATTAGAAAACAAAACATTATGAAATATTTGATTCCATTTTTACTATACGCACAATAAATATCCCATATGTTCTCTATGGAGAAGTTCACCTCCTTGATTGCCTTGGATGTGTGAATTTTGCTAATTATAAATAGGGATATTCCTATGTGCGGTTATTCGTGCATTGCACGTCCATGCTTACTAGTATAGTCAAACATAAAAACGTTATTCCAACAAAGTTAGAAGTACAGTCTTTTAAGGACGAAGAGAGGACATGATTAGTTTTCTACTCCAATTAACACACATGAGTACAGATTTCGGATGAATACAGGCGCGAAAAAAGCTCTATTCACACAGAATAAAATGAGCGAACAATCCAGATGAATTTAGATAGTATAAGGGCATCTCCAGGGCTTACCCGGAAATTTGCTTCGACATGTGTGCACGGGCACAGATGCCGGAGGCAGCTATCCAACGCCGTCCGCATACATTTCAAACACCTTTTCAATTAACCGGACGAAATTTATGCAAACGCGGCCGATTTTTTATATATCGCACAAGATTCATGCAAACACGATGGATTTTTATGGCATTTCAAACATTTGAAGAAAAAGCGTTCCGACCCTAAACCTATCCTACGACTTCGGCTGTCATCCACTTCCTTGGTATTCCTCATCGGTGGCCACGTTCTCTATCTGTCGTCTTCATGCACGGGGCGGGGTTCAAGATCGATAAAGTGAAGGTCTCCGGCGAGGAAGAGTAGAACATGGGAGATGGACCAACCCACTTGCGACAACACGCCCTGCCGCCTCTCATGACCTACTCATTCTCGGAGGAGTCTGCGACCAATCCGTCACTGGCGCCGGTGGACATGAGGCTGATGAAGGACATGGACGGTCCGTCACTGTCCACCTGCCACGTGCGTCCCTGAAAGTTGGACGGCAGCGCGTAGGACACGTAGCTGGCAGACGCGTCGGCGTCCAGCTACGCCGGAACTTTGTTGCGAGCGATGCGTGCGGCCTTGTAGAGCACGCACTGCTCCGCAGTGAAGTTCAGGTTCGCCGCCACCATGGCCTCACTTGCCATAGATTTGGCCCTCCGCCAGTCGGTGCTACTCGAGGAGAAACGGGTTGTACCTCTGCTCCTCATGCGCTGCCGGAACACCGACATAGGAGCCGACGCAGGTTGCTCCTCCTCCGCCATTGCGGAGTTGTGGTGCGCCTACACCTGCTCCATGGTCAGGCCGACATGCACCGACATGGGGTTCGGCGTCGTGTCGTCGTCGGAGATCTCGAGCGAGCCTGCCGGCATGCCATGCTTGATCCATCTGACACTGTGGGACTTCCAGATGGCTGCAAGGTCGTCCACCTCGTGCTTCATCTATGACGGCAGACTATCCCATAGAGCGTTCTCGCTCGAGGTCATGGCGGCTGTAGAGCAAAGCAGGAGAATGTGTTGTGGTGTGGAGTTAGCGGGCTGTGGCCGCCTTTAAATAGCGGATTTCGGTGACGCCAAGCGTCTGGGTGCGTCAATGCATGGCGTCAGAGTTGGCTCCTCGGTCGACGAGCCTACTTAATGGCACCATATGGACGGTTGGAAACTGAACGGGTGTGGTAGATATCCGTGTCGTGTCGTACAACAAATATTGCTTCAGCATTGAACAGGCATGGACATCAAGAACGCGGCGCGAGCGGTTCTCTCGGCCGGCACGACGTTTCAATGCCAGCGCCAATGAGACTGTGAGAGGTCCGGTCCGTCCTGGGTGGCGCCATTGCCGAGCGGCCGCTCTACAATAGTATGAATGCGGGCAGCTAGCGCCAGATGAAAACGCACACGAGCGAGAAAGAAGGATTTTTGGTGGGCCAAGGCAGTTATAAGAGAGTGTGACAACGTTCCACATGCCAGCATTCCCACTTTGTCTTCAGTTTACGCACGGTCCGAAGAGGACGATTTAAGGAGCAAAATTTCTACCTTTCCTCGTGTCACCAATTGTCATGCAGAGACTGGATTCTACTAATTGGACATCAACGTGATCCATGATCTCCTGCTAGAGAGTGTAATCGTTTTTGGTTGGGATGTAGGAATGTCACACGAGCCATTGGATCTAGTTAGATCCTACAACCACAGCAAACTAGGCACGGCCCACGCGCTGACGTGTGGCTGGAGCGTCCCATGAACCGCTTAAGCCCTGCCTTATACATCCATTCAGCCAACACAGTTCTTTCTTCTCTCTAAGGCTAACCATAGTGGGGTAATTTAGGTAGTAACTTAACACATTCCAAGACAATTTTGCTTATGTGGCAAGTATTTAATAAGGAAAGAGGTGTTTGTGGTAACATAATATGTTATTATAACATAGCGCTTTCCGAGGCAAAATGAGTCTATGAGATAATAAATGAAGCAATCTATGATACTACAACTATATTGCTTTGCATTATGAAGGTAGTAACTTACACTGGTGTCATATGCATGACATTAGTTTAAGTTACTCCCCACTATGACTTTTTTTCAAAACTGTGATGAATTTTATAGCAAATTCGGTATCTATACATGCTCACGCACCAAAATCAAAACTAGCACCCCGTCGGCCTCCAGTTGGCTGAAGAGGGGCTCTTCGGCCTGCGGTTGACCGAAGTGGGCTCTTCAGCCTCCCGTTGGCCGAAGAGTGCCCCAGCTGGAATGAAAAGGACTCTTTGGTCTGCCGTAGGCCGCAGAGTACTCTTTGGTCAACCGTAGGCCGAAGCTGCATGGCTGCACTCTTCTGCCTGTGCTAGGCCTTGGGCCCCAAAGAGTACTCTTTGGCCTACCGTTGACCAAAGAGTACTCTTCGGCCTACGGCAGACCAAAGAGTCCTTTTCAGCCCAGTTGGGGCACTCTTCGGCCAACGGGAGGCTGAAGAGCCCACTTCGGTCAACCGTAGGCCGAAGAGCCCCTCTTCGGCCAATTGAAGGCCGACGGGGTGCTAGTTTTGATTTTCTTGCATGAGGACATATAGATTCCGAATTTGCTATAAAACTTATCACAATTTTGATTTTCTGTCCCTCACTATGACCAGCCTAATAGTCTGATCCCCTTTCTTCCCAGCGCAGGTCCAGCCGCCGCTGCAGGCAAGCACCACCGCTCTTGCTCTCAGCACCCCGATGACGGTGAGGCCGCCGCCGCAGTCAAGTAACACCACTGCAGGCACCACCCCCGCTATTTTTGCTTTGCTTTCGGTATCCTGCTGCACGCAACTCCGGCCATCGAACACATCCAGCGAGCCTTCACGGTCGCCTGTGAGGAGCAGGATATATGGATCGATCTAGTATAGCTCTCTGAAGTAGTAGCTTATACAGATCTCAGTTATACGAATTGGAATTGTTGCAAATGGAAACTGGATGAGCTAGATGTTGAGTATGTATTGTATATTGCACGTGTATTAGATTTGTGGCTCACCTTTTAGTTTTGTATAGTTGAGGTAAAAGCTTTCCATTGTATTATATATACGTGCACCAGTACTCCATCAAACGTCTATTGTATTGTAAACTTTTTCATCTACATGATATCAGTTTTTAGGTTCTAACCTAACTTTCCGCCGCCGCACGGCTCCTCACGCGCCGCCGCCGCATCTCCCCTGCCGCCGCCTGTCCACTCCGCGACGCCGCCGCAGCTTTCCTCGCGAGCCACCCACGCGATCCCACGCGCCGCTCCACCCACGCGCTGCACGCTGCCTACCCGCGTGCCGCCCACGCGATTCCATCCGACGCGCTGCCGCTGGCTTCTCCCGTGCCCACTAGCGCCAACACGCTACCACGCCGCTAGCCGCCAGTGCCCGATCACGCCTCGCCGCACGCATCCATCCATCTATTAGCATTAGCATAATCTATCCATTAGCATAATTCATGTAGCTTGCTTGCTAGCTGGTTGCACATACGCGGTGATTCCGGTTGCATCCATCATAGTACTACTATCGATCCTTCTACTCGCTGCAGCCGCCCCGCTCTAAGAAAGTGATGGTAAATAGAAGAAAAAGAAAAATGTTTAATGGGGTTAGTTATACATTAACTGCCTTGTGGAGATAGTGGTTTCGGTTTCCCTGAGCATGTACTCTCTCCTTCCCTCGGTTAGCCTTGTTTTTCATTCTCATAGCCGCCCAGGCTCCAGCCTCATCACATCAAAGATCCACCAATGCCGTTCAGGACTCATCTTTTTCATAACACCAATTTGGACACACCTACATAATGAAAGCATAATGGCATGTCAACACGAAACGGTGAAATGTACCACAAGGTAGTGAAAGCATAATGAAAAATCTTTTATACTTACCGCCAAGTACTCGTGCCTCTCCAAGGTAATGCCCATCCTCCGCGCTTCTTCCTTGGTCATCTTCACACCAAGAGCGTCGTGATAGTATGTCGAGATGGCCACATAGCGCACCTCGTACTGCATCTGGCGGGCCTTCTTCTTGCATTGGCGCAGCACGATCTAGTCCGCTCTGGCCCTGTGCTCCGGAAGAACTCGATAAAATTTCTACAATCATGCATGAAATAAGAATGGAAGAAGCCATGAGTTAAATCATTCATGAAACTAGAATGGACTTGTGCTTCTGAAGAGAACTCACCCAGAAAGTAGTGATCACGGCCTTGGCATGGGTCTCATGTTCCGCCTGGAGGGACGCTTCCCAGTGGTCCCAGCTCGTGGCCAAAACCCGACGGTCCGGCTGCCTGACTGGATCCGGACAGTACAACCCCGGCCAGTATAACTTCAACAAGATGGTGATGAGGCCGTTGGGAATACGGACCCCTTTATAATATATCCAGTTGCTGCAAAAGAATGAACTATTAGCATGTGACAAGCAAAATAAATAACATCCGGAATAAGCATGTGACAAGCAAAAATAATGAAATTATTACAAAGTGGCACTTACTCTTTTCCCGTGGGCTCAATGAGCCATTTTTGCTCGTCAGTAGCAGGAACCTGCTTTGGTAGCTTTGTGTTACCATGCAGCCACCCCTTGTTGTCAACCCCCTTCCCGTCACCACCATCATCCCCGCCACCACCCTCCTCCTCGCCTGCCTCCCCCTCCCCAACCTCCTCCTCCTCCTCCTCCTCCTCCTCCTCCTCCTCGCCTGCCTCCTCCTCCACCTCCTCCTCCTCCTCCTCGTCCTCCTCCTCCCCAGAGTGTACCTCACTAGAGGAGGGTACCTCACTAGAGGAGGGCCTCGAAGACAACACCCCTAAGTCGGTGAGGGTGCGCTCTTTCTGGCCACGACCCCCTGTAGTGGCTCTTCCCCACCACCTCGCCCTTTGGAGGCTCCCCCCTCCTCCCCCTCCTCCTCTAGGGGCACCTCTCCCTCGACCTCCCTGTGAGGAGTCATCGTCAAGTAGCCGAGGGGGAGGATTACGTGCTCGACCACTCCGACTAGGCAGGCCGACGACCTTGCGTAGGAAACCCATGCCGTCGGCCTTCCCCTTGCCCATGTTCCACGAACCTGCATTGAAAAGAGAATAAGCAATTAGTAAATTAATGAAATGAAGGAAAAGGCATGATAATAAACACATTAATAAAAATGCATAAAAAGGCATATTTCTAAACTATAGAAAAAAGATTTGAAACATACATCTGCTAGAACCCATATGAATCATCACTGTTGTGACCTCTTTCTCGGTCCGTCTCATCATCACTATCAATCATATCATCTTAGTTGTCCGACGGAGGTGGAGGCTCTTCCTCGTCGTCAGCGTCTTTGTTTAACTTTTCTAGCATAAGTATGTAATTTTCATTGACAATGGTCTCACCATCATTCTGTGCATCGTCGACGTTTGGATCCACATCATCATCACCCAATGGTCTAGCGTCATCGTTTCTAACCACATCATCATCATCATCAGGTTGCTCTTGATAGAACACTCCCTCGTATGTCATGGGGTTAATGTTGTAGTAATCGTCTTCATTCGGGTCTGGTAGCTTACCATGTGGCGACACCTTGAACACAACTTCCCAACCCTTTAGATACACTTTCTGGCATGGGTAAGGCAGATAATATACTTGTGTAGCTTGGGTAGCCGCAATGAAGAGATCGGCTCTGGCATAGAAGGTTGATGGTTTAACTTCGACCAAATCAATTGAAGGCGTATGTTTTACCCCCTCCCACGGATCGAACCATCGGCATTTGAACACAGGCAGACTTAGGGTCTCACGCCCCTGGCGGAATTTAACCTCGTATATATTTTGTACTCTTCCGTAGTAGTCTACTGAATTTTGACCGGGGGTGTACACTCCGGTATTTATAATTTTGGGATCGGGCCGGTTGTTTTGGTGCTCCTCTGTATGGAAGCGATACCCATTCACATCATACTTTTTACATGTCATGACGGCAGGGTCAAAACCCATGGAAACCCATCTCAATTCATCATCCATAGATATGTTCGGATCTTTTCCCTACAAGTATAATGGAAATTGTTGCGTGTTAGTTAGGTTAACTAATAAATGTTGAACTAGGTATTTAATAGGGGAGTGTGGAAAATTACTTTCTCCATGAACCAAGCAACAAAATTTTTACGTCCAGGGTTTCCATGACGGAGAAGAGTAAGTGCCTCCGCCTCAGTAGGAGGATTCACTCCCATCCATTCCTCTTGAACGAAATCACTAAAAAAAGAAAAGCGGTGTTATACCGGGACTAAGTGAACATGGAACATGATGATGTGGAAGACATAAAGGAATGGTGTAGTGGTATTACCTCGTCCACACTTCCTCAACTTCCTTGATGTTGTGCAAGATATAGAACATGAGGTCCTCCCACTCTTGTCGTGGCATGTTATAAGTTTTCGAGGCCCCAGCCCTCCCACCTTGCGCGTTGAATAGATCGAGCCTGGGTTGATACTTGGGCTCTTCTATATTGTATTGAGACACCTTGTTATGCAGATGGGGAACGTGGTCTGGATAGTATGATGTCCTGAGGTCTGACACCTCCTCTAGGATAACTGCCTCAGCTATGGAAGCTTCAATCTTAGCTTTGTTTCCACATTTCCATCGGAGATGCTTGTTCTGCCTCTTAGGGCCGTACTGCCAGTGATTCTGCATAGGCCCCCCCAACAATACCTCGTTCACGAGGTGCAGAATGAGATGTGTCATCGGAGTAAAGAAGCCTGGCGGAAAGATCTTCTCTAGCTTGACTATCAACTCCGGTGCCTTCTTATGCAATTTTTCAATCACCTCTTTACTTACTTCTTTAGCACAGAGCGTTTGGAAGAAATGGCTAAGCTCGGCAAGCACTCACCAGACATGCTCGGGGACATAGCCTTGAACCATCACCGGCATTATCCACTCAATCCATACATGGTAGTCATGACTCTTTAGGCTGGTCACTTTGCCCGTTGAAAGATTGACTCCCTTACTTATATTCGATGCATAACCATCGGTGAACTTCAAAATTTGTTTCAGCCAAATAAGTACTTCTTTTTTTTCTGGCGGTTTAAGTACAAAGTCAGCATCTGGCTTGAACCAGTTTTTTCGACCGCCTGTGGGAGGCTTCATGTTCAGGCGTGGTCTATCACAAATTCTTTGTTGATCGGCTCTAGCTTTAACGTTATCCTTCTTCTTATCAAGAATGTTGAGGATCGTGTGGAAAAGGGACTCTTCCACATTATTTTCGGTGTGCATCACATCAATATTGTAAGGAAGTTTGAGGTCCTTGAAATAGGGAAGCTGCGAGAAGGGGGTCATGTGAGTCCAGTTGTGCGTCTCACCATATCCCTCGAAGCCTTTGGCTTTGCCTTTGCCTTTGACTTTAGGCTTGAGAGCTTTTAGCTGAGCAAGAACATCTGCCCCCGAAAATGTTGGAATCTCGGTTACTTCATGAACAACCCGGCCTTTCGTGAAGTTCTCTTGTCTTCCCTGTCTGGATGGTCTGGAGGGAGGAACTGTCGATGTAGGTCAAAGGCTACATACTTGCCACCCTTACTCAGCCAAATCATTCGCAGAGCCTGCATGCACACTGGGCATGGCATCTTCCCACTTGTACACCATCCGCAGAATAGAGCATAGCCGGGAAAGTCATGCATGCAATAGTGCAACCAAACTTTCATCAAGAAATTTCTCTACAGATCCCGGTCGTATGTCAACCTCGGAAAGTACCAAGAATGGTGCAAAGCATCCACCAGCAGCTGCATAAACACACCCAATTGCTTCCCCGGGTATTCAGGCCTCGGAATGATGAGCGACAAGAACATGGTCTTCCGTTGCATTAGGGCACCGGGAGGAAGATTGAGCAGAATTACAAACACAGGCCAGCAACTGTATGGATTGGACGACATACCATATGGATTCAACCCATCACCTGATATGGCTATTCTGACATTCCCAGCCTCGGCTACTTCCTCAGGGTATTCTTCATCGAACGACTTCCATGCTTCCCCTCCTAATGGATGTATGATTTTTTTTGGATTGTACCTTATACCTTCCTTGTGCCACTTCATCATTTTGGCAGACTCCTTTGTGATGAAAAGGCGTTGCGGTCTTTTTATAAAATCAAGATACCGAAGAACCTTAACGGGGATGGTTAGCTACTTTTTCTCACCATCCTCACCGACCACCTCAATGTACCGAGACGAACCGCACTTCCTATAGTACTTGTCATCCGCATACTCGTGCCTAAACAAAAGGTAATTCTTCGGGCAAACATCTATTTTCTCATAATCCATAGAGAGATCCTTCATGATTTTCTTTGTATCGTACACGCTTTTCGGTAGTTCATGACCCTCAGGGAGGCTGTTAGCCCATACTCCTAGGAATGCTTCGAAGCATTTCTGGCTACAGCCGTACTCAGCCTTGACTGCAATCAGTTGCGAGATGGCATCCAGCTGAGATATTTTCGCACCCGCATAAAGAGGTTTCTTCGGCGAGGCCAAGACCTCCAAGAAGGCCTTTGCGGTTGCCTCTGGCTCCTCCGGTTCATTCTCTGAAGGTGTCGCATTTGCCGTTTGTGCAACAATGACATCATGTAGCATGTCCTTGACCCCGTCGTCCTCATATCCATCGATGCGTTGTCGCATCACCTCCTCTCTACCACGGTCCTGCTCGGCTATGTTTATCGGCGGCATGTCAAAGTTTGGCATATATCCGTGCGTGCAAAGGTGCTCACTCATGTCCGTCTGATTTCTACGGTGACGTCTAGCATATCTCGCACAGGGGCATGGTGGGATAATTCTCATTGGACGACGGAATATATCCTTCAAATACACATCAGTTTTCGCGATCCACTCTGATGTTACTTGATTCCGACGGATAAAACCACTGTACATCCACTAATTATCTGCCATCCTCTGCTTTTTTGCAAGCCACACAACATTATTAAGGATTCACTTAAATTAATCACATCAAATTTTCAGTTTCCACCATGTTGAATCCACCTACATTTCTAATAGGTAAAGATGGGTCCTAATCCCATCCGAGGATATGTAGATTGAGTACGTTCTCCATTCTACCCCGTTCCGAGACAAAATTTCGGCAGCACCTCCCCGCTGTTCTCTAGATACACGTCTCGGCAAATAGCCGAGAGAATGTGCTCCGGAGAACAATGGGGAGGCGCCGCCGAAATCCTGTCTTGGAACGGGGTAGAACATGGAGAACATACCCAATCTACACATCTTCGGGTTGTCCGTGGAAAACGCTGGACAATCCGAAAGAGCTGCGGTGATAAATATGCAATTGAATGCATATTTATCGATGCAACCCTTTCGTACGGGAGACGCCTAGGTTACGCCAGTTGACTTGAGAATGAAATCTAGTGATATGAAAAAATGGAAGAGATGGACTTGTAGCTCACCCTCGGCTGTAGAGGAAGTAGTCGAACAGCAGAGGGATGCTCAGGGGGACCAACGCGTCGTACAACGGTCACTCTGATGAAATGGGACACCACAAAGCCTGCAAAATCCATAGCGACAAAAAATTTAGAACATCACAATCATCATCATCATCATCTAAAAAATCATCAAAGCATAAAAAATTATCATCATCTATCATCCACATCTTCATCTAACAATCTTCTATCATCGGTCATCATCATCATCTCAAAATCATCGAAGCATAAAAAATCATCATTATCTCTCCTCATCTAACAATCATCATCATCTAAAAGAAATCCATATGAACAAGTTATGAACATCAACATTTTTCTCAAATAAGTATTCTTTAGCAAGACCATTAAGTGTCAATAAATATTTCATCATTGATTTGTAGCAACACCATCATGATCAAAATACCACCGTGCAAAAAGTATATAATCACACATCACATAACAACATTCACACTTCAACTTAAAAAAAACTCATATTGCTAATAACATCCATTGATCAATATTTTGCAAACTAACTACATCTAACAAATATGACATACATTCCATCATATATGCATTCATCCACCTAAAAACAGTACCAAAACACTAAAAAGAAGAAAAAAAACTCACGTAAAGGGCCGGCTGGTCGGGTCGGAGGAGATGGGCGGTGACGGTTGGGGGGCGATGATGAGCTGCAGCACAGGGAGGGCCGGTTGCTCCAACCGGCCGGGAAGGGGGCGCCGGACCCGCGGCCGGAGTCGAGCCCTTGCGGGCCGGTGCGGGCGCGGACGGCGGCGACGCAGGGCGGGTGTGGACGGGGCGGCGTGGGGCGGGGAGGCGCGGGGCGGGGAGGACGTCAGGGCGGGCGCGGATGGGGCGGCGCGGGGCGGGGAGGACGTCGGGGCGGCACGGGGGCCGGGAGGACGGCGGGAAGGCACGGGGCGGGGAGGACGTCGGGCGGCACGGGGGCAGGGAGGACGGCGGGGAGGCGCGGGGCAGGTAGGATGGCGGCGCGGGTCGGGAGGACGGCGGCGCGGTGCGGGTCAGGGCGGGGACGACGGCGGCGCGGCACGGGGAGAGGGTGGCGGCAGCGGTTGGGGGAGAGGAACGAGTGGAGGAGAGGAGACGTGCAGCGAGTGGAGGAGAGGAGTGCGTGCAGCGACTGGATAGGGTTGGACCTAAGCCGACGGCCTAGCCGTCGGCATAGGCTTGGTCCCACCTTCCAGCGACAGAGCCGAGTGGAAAAGGTATGAGATATGCCGACGGCCTAGCCGTTAGCATAGGTACTTTGCATTTTTATTTTTTTTTATTACGGCATTTTTAAATTTTTTTACGGCATATTTGTTTTTTTATATATTCAATTATTACTGTTTTTCAGTTTGTCGTGTGTAACCTGTGGTGGCCGTTTCCCCCCTCTGAGAGATGGCGGCAGCGACGCCCGTGGGGGTGGCACACCCCGGAGCCGCGGGGAGCGTGGCGGCGGCTAAGTCTGGAACCCCCTCACAAGTCTTGCGTAGGCGGCCTCTCACAAGTCTGGAAGTGTTGTGGCGGGTGCAAATGCCCGGCACACGTCTCCGGGGTGTGCCCCCCCTCACAGACGGCGCCACCGCCGGCACCTGGAGGGAGGAAACAGAGGGGAAACGGACGCATCGGGTCTACACGGAGGGGATCTTGCAGTGGTTTTGGCCCGGATGTTGCTCCAAAGTGTTCTTATGGGCTGACCTAACACAACCGGGTGGATACGTCCACTGGTCAAAGCCCGTCCGCTCAAAGTCAAAGGGGTAGATCCCATGGTCAAACACTACAGGGTTAGGTGGGACGGGGGCCCTAGGGGGGTAGTAATGCCACTGGAGCATCGCACCGGGACCTCATACAAGCCGCGTGCCGGGTGCCTACGTCTGCCACCATGCTTCTACAACCTTAGGAGGGCCACCCCAACACCTGGCGGCATTGCTACCCCCCCCCCCCAGGTACCCCGTCCCGTCTAACCCTGACACAGACGCCCGTCGGGTCTATCCCTTTGACTTTCGCTGGACGTAGTTTGACCAGTGGACCTTTCCATGATGAATACCGGAGTTTTTAATAAATTCAATTATTACGTTTTTTAGATTTTTAGTTTACGGTGTGTATGGGACCCGGTGCGTGCAAAGTCAAAGGGCTAGATCCCGTGGTCAAACTCTAAAGGGTTAGCAATGCCACCGGATTGTCGCACCGGGCCCTCATACATGTCGTACGGTGTGGTGGCATGTCCGAAGAGGCAGCACGCGTCTCCGGGGTGTGCCCCCCCTCACGGAGGGCGCCGCCGCCGGCACCTAGAGGAGGGGAACGGACGCGTCGGGTCTACACGGAGGGGATCTTGCCGTGGGTCTGGCCCGGATGTTGCTCCAAAGTGTTCCTATGGGCTGACCTAACACAACCAGGTGAATACGTCCACTGGTCAAAGCCCGTCCGTGCAAAGTCAAAGGGGTAGATCCCGTGGTCAAACACTACAGGGTTAGGCGGGACGGGGGCCCTAGGGGGGTAGCAATGCCACCGGAGCGTCGCACCGGGACCTCATACAAGCCGCGTGCCGGGTGCCTACGCCTGCCACCATGCTTCTACAACCTTAGGAGGGCCAACCCAACACCTGGCGGCATTGCTACCCCCTCCCCCCAGGTACCCCGTCCCGTCTAACCCTGACACAGACGACCGTCGGGTCTATCCCTTTGACTTTCGTTGGACGTAGTTTGACCAGTGGACCTTTCCATGATGAATACCAGAGTTTTTAATAAATTCAATTATTACGTTTTTTAGATTTTTAGTTTACCGTGTGTATGGGACCCGGTGCATGCAAAGTCAAAGGGCTAGATCCCGTGGTCAAACTCTAAAGGGTTAGCAGTGCCACCGGATTGTCGCACCGGGCCCTCATACATGACGTACGGTGTGGTGGCATGTCCGAAGAGGCAGCACGCGTCTCCGGGGTGTCCCCCCCCCCCCTCACGGACGGCGCCGACGACGACACCTGGAGGGGGGAACGGACGCGTCGAGTCTACACGGAGGGGATCTTGCCGTGGGTCTGGCCCGGATGTTGCTCCAAAGTCACTAGTAGAAAAAGGGTCAAACGTGAAGCACATTAGTGCCGGTTTGAATTAGAGCCGGCACTAATGTGTACATTAGTGTCAGTTCGTGGCGGCGATCAATAGTACCGGTTAGTGGCGAACCTTTAGTACCGGTTCATGCCACGAACCGGTACTAAAGAGGCTGCATCAGCCTGCGGTCAGGCTATGGCCCCACCATCACCATTTAGTGCCGGTTCTTACCACGAACCGGTACTAATGAGGTTATGGCAAACTGTTTTTAGTCCCACCTCACCAAGAGAGAGGCAGTATGAGCGGTTTATAAGCCGTGAGTGCACAGACAATGATGAAGAGTTGCAATGCTCACCTACATGTTGATTAGCTTCAAGCCTTGCGGAATAGCATAGATTGCACTGAGCTATGTGCAGTGCAGTCTACACTATTCCGAATGGCTTGAAGCAAATTAACCAGCATTGCACCTCTTTTTTATTTTTAATAACTTATTTAAACTCCAGACTTCTTTTGTGTTCAGTATGCAGCATTTAAAGCGACATCATCAATTTCCAACATGTTCTGACATCATTTGTTGTTTTTCGGTCATTTACCTAATTGTTTAGAGAGTTAAATGACCGTGAAATTGAAAATCACTACAAAATGAATCCTGAAAATGTTGAAACTTGGCATGGTATCATCATATCACCCGCATAGCATGCGCGAAAGAGTAGAGAGGGTCACGGCAAAAACTGGACGCACTTCGTGTACAAACTGGACAAACTCTTTCCGAGTATCAGGGTTTCGGAGTCCGGAGTGGGTACTAATGTGCATCCCACCAATCAGGAAGAATCACACGGATCGTGTGTTTCTTTCTAGCTCTTGCGAGTCGTTGGATCAAGGGTGTGTTTCTTCCTAGCTCATGTGAGTCGTTGGATCGAAACTACCACAATCACTTTGTGAGCCAGACGACCCTATATATAGCTAGCCCACCTCTCGCCTTCCCTGCATAAGTATTTCAGTTCATCGACTACATACATCTACCAGTTCATCGACTGCATACATCTACCAGTTCATCGACTGAATACAAATTATTCGGATTCGCCATCATACGTCCAACCGTGCATTTGATATGCATATATATGCATCACGAGCCACGGTTGGGCTGTATGATGGCGATACCGATTGGTTTGTTCTAGATCTGACATAAAAGGTTTGATATAACTTCTTTTTTGTGACATAAGAGCTATCTCTCCTCCTACCTATTTTAGTTACACAACTACCTATTTGTGCCAAATTTTCACTTTTGCTGTTGCTCTTGCATCAAAAGCATCCATGTTAACTGGACTTACAAGTAATGCAATTTAACCAAACTATCTTGTGATCTTCGCCAAGAGAGAGGCAGTATGAGCGGTTTGTAAGCCGTGAGTGCACAGACAATAACGAAGAGTTGCAATGCTCACCTACATGTTGATTAGCTTCAAGCCTTGCAGAATAGCATAGATTGCACTGAGCTATGTGCAGTGGAGTCTACACTATTCCGAATGGCTTGAAGCAAATTAACCAGAATTGCACCTCTTTTTTATTTTTAATAACTTATTTAAACTCCGGACTTCTTTTGTGTTCAGTATGCAGCATTTAAAGCGGCGTCATCAATTTCCAACATGTTCTGACATCATTTGTTGTTTTTCGGTCATTTACCTAATTGTTTAGAGAGCTAAATGACCGTGAAATTGAAAATCACTACAAAATGAATCCTGAAAATGTTGAAACTTGGCATGGTATCATCATATCACCCGCATAGCATGCGCGAAAGAGTAGAGAGGGTCACGGCAAAAACTGGACGCACTTCGTGTACAAATTGGACAAACTCTTTCCGAGTATCAGGGTTTCGGACTATACAAAAATAAATAATGCAGAAAATAAAAAAACTATACAAAAAAATTACTCAAAAATAAATAGAAGAAAATAAATAATGCAGAAAATAAAAAACTATATAAAAACTACTCAAAAATAAATAAAAGAAAATAAGTAATGCAGAAAAGAAAAAACTATAATAACAAATTTGTTGGCGCACTGCCCTGTGGGTCTACCAGACCTAGGGTGTGCAAATGCAGGCCCGGGAGGGCCAGCAGACTCACAGGGCAGCGCGCCCTAATTAATTAGGCCCAGAAGCCTGATATAGAGGAGTTCGAAGAGGTAGCCGCGGTTGGGTTTATAAACCAGTGCGGCTGCCCTTCGCCGGGCGAGGTGGGACTAAACTTTGGGGTGGCAGCGCAAGGCCTTTAGTACCGGTTGGTGGCTCCAACCGGTACTAAAGGCCCCCCCTTTAGTACCGGTTGGTGGCTCCAACCGGTACTAAAAGCCTTCGTTTCCCGCCGCTTGGCCTGGCGAAAATAGGCATTTAGTACCGATTGGAGCCACCAACCGGTACTAAAGGCCCATCCTATATATATAGCTCTTACGAAAATTTCAGTTTCATCCCCACTTCATCTCCAACCTCCGCCGCGCGCGCCGCTTGATCCCGTCGTCGCCGCCCGTCGTCCGTCGTCATCGTCACTGTCCCCGCCGCCGCCCGTCGTCGTCGTCGTCTCGCACTGCCGCCCCGAACACCGCCGCCGTCCGTCGCCATCGCCGCGGCCGTACTTCTCTCTCTCGCTCCCGCACACACATACACACACATACATACACACACATACACACACACACCGGCGCCCCCGCCCCGTACGCCGGCGCCCCCGCTCGTACGTACGGGGCGGCGGCGTATACGGGGCCGCACACACACACACACATATACCACACACACACGCATACACACACACATACACACATACGTACGCACATATACGTATATATACACACACACATACACACACACATTTTTTTACTTATTTTCTGTTTTTTAGAAAAGTTAATTAGATGATCGAATGTTAGATTAATGTCGAATGTTAGATGATGAATTAGTTAGCTAGATAGAAAAATTGTTGAACTAGAGATTAGAACTAGTTGAATAATTAATATAACTAGTTTATTTTTAGTAAGAAAATTTAGGTATATGAGATTAGAACTAGTGGAATAATTAATATAACTAGTTTATTTTTAGTAAGAAAATTTAGGTATATGAGATTAGAACTAGTTGAATAATTAATATAACTAATTTATTTTAGTAAGAAAATTTAGGTATATGAGATTTGATAATCTAATTAAAATATTATTTGTTAATGAGTTTTTCTGTTTATTTAATTTTTTATATATTTTGAGTTTATATAAATGTTAGATTAATGTCGAATGTTAGATGAATTAGATAGAAAAGTTAAATATATAGTAATGTCAATTGAATATATAGTTAGATATATTAATGTCAAATGTTAGATGAATATATATTTGGCTAGATATAGGTGTTTAATGTTTCACCTATATGAACATACGAAATGTCATCTGACAACGAAAAAGATTTTATTTTGTGCGAACATTGTGAAGACCAGCGCGGCCTGTGCGACCAAAATTTCCTTGTTGATGGTAGGCGCTTCAGCATCAAGCTGGATGAGACATTCGAAGTTGATACAGTAAGTCACTTTGTCAATTATTATTTGAATGCAAAACTTATGCTTCATTTGCTTCAACTTATAATTTTAAATTTTCACTATTCTACTAGCGCATCCCCTGCCATGCAAGAATTTTTGTCTTGGATAAGATAGGTTTTAGTGCTATAGATGATATGGAGGTAAAGAGAGTTTACTTGAAGACGGAGCATGGGTATACTTTCAACGTCAAATTATATAATGGAGACACATACACCCATTTTGAATGCAAAACTTGGCAAGCACTATGCAAGGCTTATGCATTTGAGCCTGATATGGTAGATAGGACCTACTACTGCCCCGAGGCTCAACTAAACTGCGAGGAGATAAGTCATTATGTTTCATGGCTTGAGGATCTTAATACTGTCAAGACAAATTTTTCTCCTAAACTTAGAAATGTTAGTATATTAATATATTAATTACTATACGGTGTTGTTCAACAGGGACTTTCGATGACAGTTGTGCCTCAGTGGATCGAGACAAAAGGTCGCATGTCAATGGTTAGCTTACGACCAAGATTTTCTACATTGCACATGAGTGCATTCAGGATTTCTGAAAGCGAAGAATGTTTAATAGTGAAAGATTGGAGCAAAATTGTTAACGATCGCAGAGAAGTACTGGGGGGCAGTAAGGAGAAGCGCAACCCAAGATTAGGAGACAGATTCATCTGGATGCTCCAGTATGATGAATCAGGAGAGCTATACATGTTCTATGCTATTCTACCAGCTGAGAGGGAGCAGCAGGATCAGTAGCTACTAGTTCATGCTCTTAATTAGTACTTGTCTCATGTCCGTGTCCTGAACTTCGATCTTGGTGACGATTATGTTGAACTTGATGATATCTTTGCTTCTGTTACAAAGTGAATGTTTCCTCTTTAAACTAGCCAGCGTTGATGATGATTAGATAGCTAGCGCGGTAATGACTATGATGATTAAATTGTGGTAATTAAACGACTACGATGATTTTTAGCTAGCTAGAGTTTATTTATTTATTAATATGCGATGATGATGATGATGATGATGACGACTACAACTCATTATAACGTAAAATAATCCTAAATTAAATTGATAACACAAATTTAGTTGAAAAATACAAAATAAAATAAAAACCCACAACCATTTAGTACCGGTTGGTGTTACCAACCGGTACTAAAGGGCTCCCGGCCCCCGGAGGTGGCTCGTGCCACGTGGTTCCCCTTTAGCACCGGTTCGTGCTGAACCGGTACTAAAGAGGGGGGGCCTTTAGTGCCGAAATGTTAGTGCCGGTTCCATAACCGGCACTAAAGGCCCTTACAAACCGGTACTAATGGCCCGTTTTCTACTAGTGAGTGTTCCTATGGGCTGACCTAACACAACCGGGTGAATACGTCCACTGGTCAAAGCCCGTCCGTGCAAAGTCAAAGGGGTAGATCCCGTGGTCAAACACTACAGGGTTAGGCGGGACGGGCCCCCTAGGGGGGTAGCAATGCCACCGGAGCGTCGCACCGGGACCTCATACAAGCCGTGTGCCGGGTGCCTATGCCTGCCACCATGCTTCTACAACCTTAGGAGGGCCACCGCAACACCTGGCGGCATTGCTACCCCCCCTAGGTACCCCGTCCCGTCTAACCCTGACACAGACGACCATCGGGTCTATCCCTTTGACTTTCGCTGGACGTAGTTTGACCGGTGGACCTTTTCACCTTGTTGTCATAGCCCAGCCATAGCTACACCCCCAACACAGTCCCGGCACAACCCACCCCAAGATTCCCTCTACGTCAGCCTGACGTGGCCGTTTTCCCACCTCCGGGGCACGGCGGCATCGACGCCCATGAGGGGGGAGGGGGCATGCCCCGGAGTCGCATGCCTGCGCCTGCCACCACGTTTCCACAACCGTAGGAGGGCCCACCGCAACACCTGGCGGCATTGCTACCCCCCACAGGTACCCCGTCTCGTCTAACCTCTCCGTGACACGACGGAAGAAGGCCCGTGTGGGGGGCAATCGATATATGTTTTCTGTACATTTAAGTTAATGAAATTAGTATTGGAGAAAAATAAAAAATAAAAAGAGAAAATAAATAAAATATTATTATAAATCTATGCCTACGGCAAGGCCGTCGGCATAGCTACGGCCACGGAACAGTAGAGCCCTAGATCGATAACGTGGCGTAGGGTGGGGATCGATGACGTGGCAAAAACCATGGGCCAGGCCTATGCCGACGGCCTAGCCGTCGGTATAGAAATGCCACCCCACGGGACCGGCGAACGACGCGGATCGATGACGTGGCGGCGCCGCGGATCGATGCCGTCAGCATAGCTATGCCGACGGCCACCGTTAGCCCGTCGGCGTAGCCTGACGCCGTCAAACTGTCGTCGCCGCCCGGGTAGACGGACCCACGCGGTATGCCGACGGCCTACTCTATGCCGACGGCCATCGTAGGTATATTCAAAGCAACGCTGACGGCTGATCTATGCCGACGGCCCTCGTCAGCATAGAGAGTCATACACCGACGGCCTTTCTACGCCGACGGCTTTAGCTGGGCCGTCGGGGTATGCCCATCTATGCCGACGGGGGCCGTTGGCATAGATTTGGCCGTCGGCAACTACGTTAATTCTGGTAGTGCATGTCCCCATTGTTATTGACGTCGGCGGTGGAAGTGACAAGTGATTTCAGATCCGGCCAACTGGTTACGGCGGGCGACGGTCGACGGTCGGCCTTCTCCCTCCGCTCCCCTCCCCTCCGGCTGTCCCCTTCGTGTACGTCCCTCTCGGCCCGAGCTTGCCCGCGTCCCACTTTACACTTTTGTAACAAACGTTTACACTTTTGTGTTTTTTATTCTGAGATTGATAAGGTTGCGATTTGCGTATAGATCGGCGAACTCGGGCAGCAACATTATACATTTCGTCGATGGAGCTTGATGGAGATTCCGGCCAAGGACCCTTACTTCTTATAGCAGGCAACACAAATCCGGGTCGGCCACTCAATTGCCTGGAGTTGGAGAAGGACACGGACTGCAACTTTCCATCCAAATCATGACAGAGAAGCACACCGGAGATTGGGAAGGATACGGTGGAAGAGGCCGGAGAGGACTGGCAGCGTCGGACAGCAAGCGTACGATGGCCATCGTTGCCGTCGGGATGGGTCGCCGCAGTGGCATCCTCCTCATCCTGATTCTCTCCAAGATAAAAAAATGTCTCTGCGGCGATTTGATAAAAAAATTCATTTAAAAGACGCGATTTTTACATAGGGAGTGCGGGTTCATTTTTTAAAAGGAGAAGTAGCAAAAGGGCCTGTGCGTTGCAACGGGAAAAGAAATCATAATCTCCAATGACCATGACCACATTTTGCTGCATCACCAAGATACAATACCACTCTCAATTTCGTGAAATCATGAACATTTTTTAAACTTGTGTACATAATTGAAAACGTGAACATTTTTTAAATTCGTGAACACTTTTACAAATTTACAAACATTTTTTAAAGTCAAGAACAATTTTCGAATTCATGAATATTTTTATACTATTTGCATACATTTTAAAAAAATGTGAACATTTTTTTAAACAATTTTATTGAATCGTCGAATATTTCTAGAATCGACGAACATTTTTTTGGAAATGTGTGGATCAATTTTTGAAAGTCATGATTTTTTTATTTAATGAACACTTTTTAAAATGCATGATCATTTTATGAATGAACGAACATTTTATGCAGAAAAGGCGATGCCAGTAATTCCATATAACTATTAGCAGCACATCTACCCTGCATGAACACTGAATTCCATTAGCAGCACGTCTACCCGGCACCAACACTGAATTTTTGGGGTGCGCTCTATACTCCATTCTGGCTTCAACCATGAATAAATGGATCATGTATTGCTGGAAATTCAGAAATGCAATGTACTCTAGATAGTAGTTTCCAAGGTAATCCTGAAACACAATATTGCCCCAGCCATCCATCCAAACCTACAGGCATGCAGAGTAATACAGCCAGCAGTTCCTTAACCATAATCACATCGGCCTTCTAGACTAATTAACAAACTCCCGCCCTCGCCCCCGGCGGTGGTGTGGAGGTCCTTACCTTCGTAATTTTCGTATGCTGCTCGAAGTTTGTTCATGCTAGCATCCTTGGGTATCGACTGAAGTTTGTTCATTCTTGCATAGACTGAAACTGTATGGTGAGTTCCATATCTTTGGATTCAGCTACTTTTCCCTGTGCTGTGTCTGCATCTTGTGGGTACCTATAGGATACTTTGGGGACAAATCGGTTGTTGTAGCTACTGACTGATTTTCAGGTATGCTCTTGCATAACACTTGCAAGCGACAACTGAATTTTGGTATGCTGTACTTTCCTGTACTACATTCTGGCATCCTGAAATTCAGAATTTGTGATGCATATACCCTAGCCACCTAGTAATTTCCATGGAATTCAGAAGTCGATTCAACATGGTTACAACTGAGTTCTTTCACCATAACATTTATCCAACATCTACCCTGGCTAACATAGAAATTCAGAAATGACAGTGCTTCCAATTGGAACACATAGCTGCAGGTTGTCTCCAGCCAGCAGCTCTTTCACCATAACCATCAGCAACTAGATACACCTGCCTTCCATCGAGGCTAGCCATCAAACGCCGGTGGATACGAAGTCGCCCTCGCCCCTCAAGGTGGCATCAAGGTCGTTCACCTCGGCCACGCCGGGCGTGGCGATTCTATCGATGACCAGCTGCGCCACGCAGTCCCTGGGCTTCACGGCGAAGTCGACGCCGGAGTGGTTGAAGAGGATGACGCCGACGGTGCTCCGGTAGTCGGCGTCCACCACGCCCGCGCCCACGTCGATGGAGTACTTCCACGCCAGCCTCGACCGTGGCGCTGCAGTAAAAACATTCTGACGTGTTCGTCAGGAGCACGGCACCGGCGGGGTGGTGGGATCATCGAGGAGGAGGAGGAGGAGGAAGGGGGCGCGTATCGATGCGCGCGTAGGTGCCCTGCGGGACGGCGACGCTGATGTCCGTATCCACCAGAGCGTTGCCGCGCGCCTCCGCCGCGCCGGAGCTCTCTGTGAGCTCGTGCTCACCGCGCCCCTGGCCACGTCGCACCGCGCCCACGCGACGCCCAGCCCGCGCGCTGCTCGCCCTCGCCGGCGCCCTGTGCTACTGCCTCCTGCTGCAGCAGCCGCCAGCGCACGCCCCGCGCCGCCCACACTGGCGCCCCTGGCCGCACCCGCCTGCAGCTCGCCCTGACAGCGCATGGGCCCGCCGTTCCTGGCCGAGCCCGCCTTCGGTCGCCGTTGGCCGCTGCTCCCCGCGCTCGCCATCGGCCATGGGCATGGCCGTGCGCCTCTGCCTGTGCGCGCGCGTGCACAGACACGGGTGGCCACCTGGTGGGTGACAGATGCGCCGCGGGCTCGCAGTCCCCGTGCGGCGGCGGGATGCGCTGCGCCTCCTGCTCCCAGACCTCGTCCACCCCGTTCGCCGGTCTACGTATACGAAGAAACAGAGGAGACGCGATTTTTTGTTTTACCGAAACGTTTTTGCCCGAGTCAGGGAGTGCGGGAATAATTTCCGGAAAAGGCAAGGTCCTTTTTGCAAAATTACCACGATTGGTGTGCAGGCAGAAGCAATATATGCTTTATTATTACGTAAAGATAAAGATAAAGATTTTACTTAAATGGTACGCTAGTTCATGTCCTTATTTGGTTCTCGTCGCTGTCGGGGAGGATCTTGGCTTCACCGTTGTTGCTTGTGGCGCCATCTGCTCTCTGCTTCTTGGGTATCCAGAAGTGTTCCATATATACAAAATGCATAAACAAGTATGAAACCAAGAAGGTGCTGAGTCTGCCTTGTAGTCGATAACTGCGCCTGCAAGTGATGACCCGAGACAAACTCTTAATAAATCTCAAAACACTCTTATATTATGGAACGGATGGAGTAGTTAAAAAAAAAGTAAGGTTCATTTTCCTGCCAGATAGAACGCTTCGTCCAACCTTAAGTTGCGATGCACGAGCAATTATCTAATATATAAACATAACAAAAGAAAAGGATAAACACAATGTTTGAGACAGACACTATACCAGTAGTAGTCAGCAGGCCTAGGCTCCACCTTCCCAACAAGTCGAGTAGCGAGCTGATTGACCTGGAGGGCCTCCCAGGAGAGATTTGGGTACGTGTGTGTCCTTACAACTCCACCAGCACATCGAACAACTCTTCTTTCTTTTTCTGGAACTGCATTTTCAGCTCCTCCTGAGCCGCCGCAGTCGTAGGTTTAGGCTGCCATATGCAAGAACAAATATTAATGGGCATTCAGAAAAAAATGAAGCAGCCCATCATCACAGTGTGAGATTATACAATGACAACCATATCAAGGCATTAATAAACACGCGGTTCATGAGGCTTTCAGCAATCATAGATGGAGGAGAGACATTGACACTGCTCGAGGTTCATCTGCTTTGGAACACTTCGAAGCTTCACATCTCTGACCATTATAAGCTACTTTGCCAAGTGCGATTTTTTGCTTGGATGGCTTTCCAGTAAGACTTTAGTCCTCAGATCGGCGGGATGGATTGTTCACACCTCGGCATGTTTATGTCAGCCTCCATGGCAACGAGACGGTGGGTCACATACTCGTGCACTGTGTAGCCGCTAGATAGACATGGTTTAATCATCGCTCAGGTGCCCAGACAGTACGACTCGTTGGAACACCGGTGGATAAGGAAAAGCCAAGGCCTGGTTGCGACGAACTTCTTTTTTTCTTTTCAAACAAAGGCAAATATTGCCTCATCTATTAATTAAGCAGAAGAGAATAGTTCAGTTAATTACGGAAAACCGGACAAAAACCGAAACCACAAGGGCCAAGCCCACTCCCAAAGACTAACACACACAGGGAAAACTCACCCTCATCGACAACATGTCGACCTGCAACCAGACAACGCAGCTCCAACTTTGATGGAGAACTCAAAAGAACAAAACTAGGCGAAAGCTGATGCCACGGAAGATCGCCGAACGGGCCACTTGCAGCCAGTCATCATATACCACAGGGCCTCGCCGCCACAGCTTCGACTCCATAGCAACAAACAAAACAAGGCAATACCATGGACACGCCGGAGAAGAGCCGACTATCGCAACCATTGCCGCGTCGCCGACATCGCTCCCACCATCATCGTTGCCACAGAAGCCTGGTCGCCACAACCGCCGCAAACCACCAAGTAGCACGCCGCGCCCTGCGCAGCCCACCAACACCACCTTCCGGGACCGCCGCAGCTTCGACTCCATAGCAACAAACAAAACAAGGCAATACCACGGACACGCCGGAGAAGTGCCGACTATCGCAACCATTGCCACGTCGCCGACATCGCTCCCATCATCATCGTTGCCACAGAAGCCTGGTCGCCACAACCGCCGCAAACCACCAAGTAGCACGCCGCGCCCTGCGCAGCCCACCAGCACCACCTTCCGGGACCGCCGCAGCTTCGACTCCATAGCAGCAAACAAAACAAGGCAATACCACGGACACGCCGGAGAAGAGCCGACTATCGCAACCATTGTCGCGTCGCCGACATCACTCCCACCATCATCGTTGCCACATAAGCCTGGTCGCCACAACCGCCACAAACCACCAAGTAGCACGCCGCGCCCTGCGCAGCCCACCAGCACCACCTTCCGGGACCGCCGCCCCGACATGCCACCACCCGCACTCGAGCTGCAACGCCGCACGACCCGGGTGCCCGCAGCCCACGCTGCTCAGGGTAACCGCACGCAGACCACGAACGCCGCAGCACATCCGGGGCCGCCGCCCCGACGTACCATCCAACCGCCGCCACTGGGGCGCGTCGACCGAGCCGACAAACCTGCCACCCAAGTGGCGCAAGATTCCCACCCAAGCGAAGGCGGAGCCGCAGCACCGCCCCATGGAGCCGCCTCGCCCATCGCTTTCCGAGGCCGCCGCCTCAGCGCACATCAGCCGTCCGGGGCCGCTGCCCCGGCATCCACCAAACCAGACGTAGGAGAAAACCAGACACACCGAGCACAAGCTAGCTCTCCCAAGCAACGCCCCCAAGGGGGAAACGACAAAAACGCCGTCACCGCCCGCTCCGGAAACCATCTGGAGCTTAGGTTTTCACCCGGAGAGCCCAAGCCCCTCGAAGAGGAAGAGGAGTTCCACGACGACGCCTCCAAGAAGGGAAACGACACCCGAAAGCGCCACCGTCGACAGCACTGACAGAGTCGGGACAAGGCTTTTGCCTGGAACTCACCCATCCCTACAAAGGCCTGCAGATCTGGACCACCCATGAGCGTGGAGATCGTCGGAGCTGTTCCCGCTGCGCCTTGCACCCTCCGTCGTCGACCACCAAGCTCAACTGCGACAACACCCACACAACAGCACCTCAAGCTGCGAGTGAGATGCAGGCGCAAACTCCGGCCGGGACTTCAACCAGACAAGGATCCGTCGGGTGAGCCCGTCCCGGCCACCACCATGACAAGACGCCATGGCCTATAGCCCGGGGCCGCCGCCCCGGCTTCCTCCACTCACCCAAGCGTCGAACGCAGAGAACCTGAACTTGTTGAGTGCATTGTGAAGGAGTGTATTGACAATATTGCCAGGAGTTAGGGCCTGTTCGGAGGCCCTCCGCTCCACGAGGCTGCTCCCGGAGTTGACGGAGTTTCAGTTAAAAAATATGGAACGAGCAAAATGGTACTTTGCAGATTCTTAAATACCGGGGAGTGGGTGGACTGCCGAACAACCCCTTAGTTTCCGATGGTTTTAGGTGCTCCTGTTGGACTGTATGCGGAGCCGATAGGACTGTTGAAAATTTTACTGGTGGCTCCCAAAAAAATATGAAAACAATCCCCATACAAACACACACTAGGCGTTGCTAGTTGCCAACTGCACAATTTTTTTTCAATCCCAATTAGGCGAAAGATCCAAGATTTCTCGAACTCTTTTGTCCCAGCTAAGAGAAAAATTTAAGGTTTGCGCAGCATCTGGAGGACCAAATTGCTGCCGTAGGCCGCCGGATCTGGTAGGGAGGTGGGGGGCAGAGAGGAGAGCACGTACCTTGCCACCGATGGAGATGAACATGGAACGGCGGCCAGACGGAATAACCTGCGGTCCACCTCGCTGGAGCGCCCGCTCGCAGAGCCTCCTCCCCGCGTGCCGGAGCGCCGCCATCGATGGATAATCTCGCCGACTCTGCTTCTTCGAGGGGGGTCAGGATTGCTTTGCCTAGCCTCGTACGCGTACGTGTTCAGAGGAGGGCTCCAGTGTATATAGCCCCGGCCCGGCCCGGCCCGTTGCCTCTCCCTGTAGCGATCAGTTTGCCTTGGCCGTGCGAAAATCGTGCATCAATACCGTGCGCCGAGCCCCTAAAAAAATTAGTGCGCCCAGCGGTTTCGATTTCGAAACAGAAGCGGAAATCCACCCGCGCGCTCTCTTCTCTCTGCTCCTGTTATGTCGTGTCCGAAAAGGTAACATGCGTGAGAAGATTTCTTGACCTCGCGTCCTCGCCGAAGAGTCCCACCACCCAAACCACTTTTTTTTACCCCACCACATCGATCGTAGCTTATTCTACAACCCAGTAACAATACATATAAAATATAGTAATTTTTTTAAATGTAGAAAATTATAAACTTGAATGGTAAAAATATATATTCTGAATTACTATATTTTATACACCATTTTACTAGATTTTGTATATAGCGTTACTATGGGGGGTAGAATAAGCTATTCTACACACACGCTTAGAATAGCGTTGTTTGTTTTGCTAAGTGAATGTGATCGGACCCTTTTTTTCCTCTATGCTAAACTCAACCCGGTCTATTCACAAATTTTTCATGTGCGTTTTATTTGAAACTCGTTGTCAGCTAAAGAAATTGCAAACGAAATTTTAAACTTATCTTATCTGAATTTTCGGCCTTTGCCGCTCAAATCGTTACACATTCCACGGCAATACTTATTCTTTTCACCCACGATCGGACACGATCATCACCTCTCAGTACGTGGGTGACACACGTCAATCGAATGAGAAGAGTCAGGGGCACGTTCGTCCTATTTCCTTGGGCGAGCAGTTTTTCACTTCGGCTATAAATACCCGCTTCCTTCCTCACTTCACTTTTACTCCGCTCGACCTCCCTCCCTCGCTCGAGCTCTCAAACCCTAGCGCCGCTGCTACTTCCATCGTCGCCGGTGAAGAAGAGCTTCACTGCCTCGACCTTGTCGCCGTCGTACTCACGCCGGACGCGGATTTCTTCACTCCCCCGCTGCCGTAGTTGTCTTCCTTAGCCAAGTTAGGGCGTGGAAGATCTGAACCGATGAGCTTCAAATCTACACTTCTCAGTTCGTCGTGTTCTTCGTACAGGGTAATTAAAAGTTATTTTTACTACACTTGTTGATTCAGATGTTTTTCTTCAAATCTTCAAAAGGTGTTTTTCTTCAAATCCTCACACACTGGACACCTCACATATCATCTGTTCTTAATCTGTTTCTCTAAGCAAATTTTTCTTCAAGATTCCTCAATTGTGTGGATTTTCAAATCTGTACAACTCTGGAACCTAAGTCAAAGAACTCTTAGTGAAATTACTCAAGATTCATCCGGTCAAATTCCTCAAACTTGTTCTTATTGCAAAATCTTCTGAGAACGCATATGACCTCTCCAAATTTCTCGCAACTATACTCTGTTCACAGGTACACATGTCCGCTGCTGAATCATTAGGTTCTCATCAACTTAACTCTTTTGCATCGTTCCTCGAAGAAAAGTTGCATACCTCTTTAGAGAACTCAATCGTTCAAAACCCTCAGCTGAAGAAAATGACAGATGGCAAGAAACCTCAGAAGGGAGGAAAGAAGCTAGAAGTCAACACCGCGTTTGAAATCCCTGAGGATATATACAAGGATTATTGCACTCCTGATGAGGCCATCCATGGAAAAGAAACTAAGAGTGAGCGCAAAGTGCGCATTCAAAGGATAGAGAGGAGATGGGCATGGGAATGGAGGGAATACAGATATGTTACTCCCAAGTATATGAAGAAATTCGCTCTTAATCCTCCATGCTCAAGACCTCCGTTGGCACCTGGCCAAGTAGATGATCCCACCAGCCTCAAGCGTGGTGAGGATTATCCTGATGAATGGGCCAAGCGCCAGGCTAAGCTAGCCAGAGTAGCTAAGGAAGCAGTAAGGAAATTTAATGAAGACTCTGCTGCTGCTGCTGCCACTGCTGAGGCCTCTGCAAGCAAGCCAAAGAAGGCCATCTCAAAGAAGTCGGCTCATAAGCCAAGTGATTCAACCCCAATGCCCTCACGGCCAAGTTCCTCAGCAATGCCCTCACGGTCAGATTCTTCAAAGCCATCACGGCCAATTCCTCAACCCACACCAGCTCCTCCAAAGTCCTCATCTCCTCTGTCAAAATCCTCAGCACCTATGCATCTCGCCACGTGCCAAAGGACAACAGGCATCTCTATTGCCTCAGGAGCTTCTGCTAGTTTTTCAGCTACAGCAAATTCATCAAATGTCCCCTCTCTGCTGAAGTCAAAGGCCACTGTTGGACGAGGCTCTCGACCATGTCCTCATAAGAAGCAGGTCGCCTTTCAAGTGCCGTCTGATGAAGACGAAGCTGATGATGAAGAACTTGTTGAAATCATCAGGGACAGGCAACTCAGGGCCGCTAGAGCCAAAGGCACAAGTGTGCCTCTGCTTTTGGATCCAAAATTGATCCTTGATTACATTGTCTCTGGCACAAGGACCCCCCAACACTCCTATGCCTAACTTCAAGCTGACTCCTGGCCAAAGTCATATGTTGACTTACTTCATTCAGGAAGAAAAATGGAAATTTGAAAAGGCCAGGCAGTTGAAGAAAGCGCAGTACAAAAAGGAGCACTTCTTGAAGAAAAACGTTGTCTCTATGACAACTGAAGAACTTGTCACTATTCAATATGAGATCAAGAAACTCAGTGATGAATTTGACGCATACCGCGCTGATTGGCTGGGAGCCAAAGTCCGTTTTGTGAAACTAACTGAACAGTTCACTTCCAATGTTGCAGCCCCAACACAACAAGAAAATCCTCAGGTTGAAGCATCTTCTCAGCCTACTGAAGAAAATGCCAACACCGCTGATGATACTCAGGCTGCTGAAAAAAATGCTAGTACCAGGGCTGATGACTGCATTCCAGCCGCTGAAGAAATTGCCAGGGTAACCACTAGTGTTGCGCCTGAAGAAAATGAAGAAGTCAGGGAAACTGCATCAGTTGTGCCTGAAGATCTTGAACCAAATTCCTCTGCTCCTCCTGCGCCTACACCATCTCCGATCCTTCCATCTGCATCAGATGTGAAGAAGACCAAGGTTGCAGAGCGTGCAGCTGTGAAGAAAAGGAAGGTATCAACTGCATCAGATTCTTTAGCTCCGAAGAAAATGAAGCCACTGACCAGCTCATTTGAAAATCCAATTGACGATGTTCCTATCTCATCTATGCCATCAAAGGACCTTGTTCCTTTTGATGAAGAATACGTGATCCCAAATGGATCTGATGAAGACATTCCTTATGCTGCTTCCTCAGAGCGGTTGGATGAAGAAATTGAAGCGGATGCAATCCCTTCAACCCCAATAGTCTCATTGGCCACGCCTCAGTTCACTGCTGAAGAGGCCGGCGTTGAAGAAATGAATGAAGACGAAGATGTGGACATTGGATGCACAACTCCAGTGTTGAACGACGACTTTTGGGAAAGTCAGCATCCCAATTCCCCTATGTTCACACCCCTACAACAAATTCCTCAGCCCCCTGTCATTACTGAAGTACAAAGGGATCTGAAGAACCTCATACCACACCATCTACCCATGAAGAGATTCCGGCCACTAGTGCTCAAGAAAATGTAAATGAAGAATTGAAGTTCCAGGCTGCCACTGAAGAAGAACCTGAAATTCCTCAGCCTACGGAACCTGAGATCAAGATCCCTGAGGTTGTGATGCAATTGACTAACACTCCTCACCCCAAGCCAAAGGATCCCTTCTGAAAGAAGCAAAAATTCAAGGCTGATGACTTCTTCGGCGAGTATGTATTCTTCACGGACTACAATCCTTATGACTTTGCTCGTCTTAGGAGGAAACGCTTCTGGACTGCCAGCCATGCCAATTTCTATTCTTCACTGCTTTCAACAAGGATAAAGTCTTCTAACACGAGCATATTCCTCACGTGGACATGGAATCACTGCCTTGCTTCTCTCCTGTCCTTAGTGTGCTTCATGATGCAGGCCTCCTCAACTTTTGCTCTGATATTGTTGATTGGAATGAAGAGCTTATTCTCCAGTTCTACGCTACACTGCACATCTCAGGTGATCCTGATGATATCAACACTTGGGTATTGGACTGGATGACCGATAACACTCATTATAAAGCACCAGCCTCTAAATTACTTCACGCCCTGCCCATCAGTTCACCCCTTGAAGGAGCTTGCTGTCTGTACCAGGAGCTTGAACTCACTGCCCATTACATGCAAGTGCTGATGAAGCCCCTGAAGCCCGGTCAAGCGCCAAGGACCAAATTCCTCGTGAAGGAATTGCTATATGTGCCCAGAACATTCTATCGCATTCTGACGAGGACAATGAGTCCTATCAAAGGCCACGACTAGTCTGATGAGGAAATTGTTGGCATCATGAAGAATCTGCTATTCAACATCATACATGGCATTCCTGTCAATTATCATGATTTCTTCATAAGGACTCTGGCAAATGTTGCACTCTCTCCTTTTGAGTTGAAGCCTTATGCTCCTTGGATTATGAGATTCCTCAGAACAAGGTCTTCACTAAACTACAAGGCTGACTTTCAGAATCACCTTAGCTACCTGCCCCCAATTGAAGTCCTCAAGCAGACTTATTCCTCAGCTGATGAAAAGGGAAAGGCACCTACTATCATTGATGAAGGCATTCGTCCATTGGATGGTCAGTTTCACAAAGCTGCATCTTATTCCACCAATGATGACTCTGCCACTCATGATTCTGATGCACATGCATCCAAGCCAAATCCTCAAGCCACAGCTCCCAGGGTGATGATTGACTATGAGCTGCTTCTTAGTCTTCACCAGAAGGTGGATCGAAACCATAAATGGGTTAAGCATCAGTGAAGAAAAACCATTACTACCTCCATGAAGTTTTCGGTCGCACCTGGGCTATCTTATCACATATGTATGGTGAAGAAGATCTAAAGCAAATGGGTCTCAAGGAGAACTTTGATTGGTCTGCACCTCCAGCGAAGAAATTCAAGAAAGTCAAAGTTCCTTCCTTGGTGGCCAGCTCATATTCTTCATCCCGCGACACCGATGAGTATGAAGACTTGGACGACACTGTTGTAGGCCCTACAACAACCAACAACCCCAACAACGCTGACGCTCCTCCATCAACTTGATTTTCCTCAGGGGCGTTAGTCCTCATTTTTTCGATCCTTTTGGTCATTCGATAACAAAGGGGGAGAAATTTGAGTTAGTCTTCAAGAGGGTCTACCTATATGGGCATTTTTTCTAAGTTACAACTCTCATTCTTTTGAAGACTTTGTTGGATCGAGTTGTAAACTTAAACTCTATGGCGGTCTGATACTTTTGTTGAGTTTTTCTACATGCTTATTCCTCATTAATGTTAATGCACGCATGCTAAATTACATCAGTCACCATATTTCATCATGCATTTCAAATTCTTCATATTATTTGTTAAATGCGTGTATGAATTATAAGATATAGGGGGAGATCTCCATGATTCTACTCTTCAAAGTGTGCATTACTTTAAAAGAAAATTCCTCACTATGCACATCTTCAGGGGGAGTTCTTTTATATCTTGCAATCAAATTCCTCAATTTCAGTATTTACACTTCATATGTTTATCCCCGTTGAAAACTTAACCTATATTGTCATCAATCACCAAAAAGGGGGAGATTGTAAGTGCATCTAGTGCCCCTTAGTGATTTTGGTGTATTGAAGACTTATAGGTTAAGGGACTGATGCGTTTGTGAGTGTACATAGGTCTATAAGTCTATGAGGAGTTTGATATTTACAGAGAAATTCTACCCCTAAAAACGAAGTTCTTCGACTGAAGACTTTGAATTTCTGAAGACTATGAAAGTGAAGAAATTGGTGTGATCCCGAAGACTTGGTATTCATTCGAGGAACATGAAGCATGAAGACCTTTGTTTTCTTTGTTTTATTTTCTCTTTCTTGAGTCATAGGAGACACCGTACTGTTAAAGGGGGTTGAGGAAATACTAAGGAAAATTTTCCAAGTGATGCTCAACTCAAATCCTACACCTACCAATCCCTTCGAGTGAAGCCATTGGAAATCTCATACAGCTGAGTCAATTTCTGCAGTGACAAAGACCGAAGTTCTTCTGGTCTCTGAGGAATTTGTTCTGATTGAGGAGTTAGGAATTCGCCAGTGCGGATTGCCTACACAGTGAGGAACACAATAGCCCTGAGGTATTTGATACTGAAAATTCTGACCGTTGTTGTGCTATGTGCCAGCTGTCCTAAAATATCCACCCACCTAACGGTCATATCATTGAAGGGCATTTATGTCTTATCATGTCGGGCTGCTCCCTAGGCTATAAATAGCCGCCCCCTACAACCACTAGCTGGTTGGCTGCTCCGAGAGAAACCGACACTTGTCATTTGAGAGCATCCCATCCTCCAAGGACTTTGAGCAAAAAAAATCAAGTGAGGAAAACCCAAACCCAAACACCTACAAACCCAAAGTGATTGAGCATCACTGAAGAGATTGATCCTGCGTGGATCCGATGCTTGTTACATTTAAAGATTGTGCATCTTCCAGACGGTTAGGCGTCATGGTCTAGAGCATCCAAGAGGAAATTGTGGATCGCCGAGTGACCGAGTCTGTGAAGGTTTGGAAGTCACCTGAAGATTTACCATGAGTGATTGGGCGAGGTCTGTGTGACCTTAGCTCAAGGGGAATACGGTGATGACTGAGTGTCCTGAGCTGCGTGTTCAGGACTAGGTGTCCGGGACTGTGTGTCCAAGGGTTTAAATACCTAGCCACCCTAACCAGATGTACTACTGTCACAACAGTTGGAACTGGTGTACCAAATCATTGTGTTCACCAAGCTACCTGGTTCCATTTCCTCAACCCTTCCATTTCCTCATCTCTGTATTATGTGCTTGTTCTATCTGTTTGAAGACTTTGATTGAAGACTTTCTCTATTTCCTCGGTTCAATTTCTTCAGTCTGTTTGTCTTTATCCTGTGTTATCCTGTGTTTACACTTTCTGTACTCTGTGCTTGTTTTCATCTCATCATGAAGATCATGCTCATGCACTGTTATGTTTACTTCTGAGTACTTATTTCGCTGCAAGTAGTTCTTCACTCAGGAATTTCCTCACCCTGAAATTCCTCGGTGAAGAATTCATAAAAATCGCCTATTCACCCCCCTCTAGTCGATATAACGCACTTTCATGGAGGTTGTGTGGAGAAGACAAAAAGGGAGAAAGTCTCACATCGACGCGGCTAATCAATGGGCTATGGAGATGCCCCTCAATTGATGTCAATGTGAGGAGTAGGGATTGCCATGCAACGGATGCACTATTGCTATAAATATATGAAAGCTCAACAAAAGAAACTAAGTGGGTGTGCATCCAACTTGCTTGCTCACGAAGACCTAGGGAATTTTGAGGAAGCCCATCATTGGAATATACAAGCCAAGTTCTATAATGAAAATTTCCCAGTAGTACATGAAAGTGACAAAATAAGAGACTCTCTATCATGAAGATCATGGTGCTACTTTAAAGCACAAGTGTGGAAAACGATAGTAACATTGCCCCTTCTCTCTTTTTCTCTCATTTTTTGGGGGCCTTCTCTTTTTTTGCCTCTTTTATATTATTTTTTATTTTTCGTCTGAAGTCTCATCCCGACTTGTGGGGGAATCTGATACGTCTCCAAAGTATCTATAATTTTTGATTACTCCATGCTATATTATCTATAGTTTTGGACATTATTGGGCTTTATTATCCACTTTTATATTATTTTTGGGACTAACCTATTAACCGGAGGCCCAGCCCAGAATTGGTGTTTTTTTTGCCTATTTTAGGGTTTCGAAGAAAAGGAATATCAAACGGAGTCCAAACGGAATGAAACCTTTGGGAACGTGATTTTCTCAACGAACAAGACCCAGGAGACTTGGACCCTACGTCAAGACACAAAAGAGGCGGCCACAAGGTAAGGGGGTGCGCCTACCCTCCCAGGCGCGCCCTCCACCCTCGTGGGCCCCCTGTTGCTGCACCGACGTACTCCTTCCTCCTATATATACCTACGTACCCCCAAACGATCAGATACAGAGCCACAACCCTAATTCCACCGCCGCAACTTTCTGTATCCACGAGATCCCATCTTGGGGCCTGTTCCGGAGCTCCACCGGAGGGGGCATCGATCACGGAGGGCTTCTACATCAACGCCATAGCCCCTCCGATGAAGTGTGAGTAGTTTACCTCAGACCTACGGGTCCATAGTTAGTAGCTAGATGGCTTCTTCTCTCTTTTTGGATCTCAATACAATGTTCTCCCCCTCTCTTGTGGAGATCTATTCGATGTAATCTTCTTTTTGTGGTGTGTTTGTTGAGACCGATGAATTGTGGGTTTATGATCAAGTCTATCTATGAACAATATTTGAATCTTCTCTGAATTCTTTTATGTATGATTAGTTATCTTTGCAAGTCTCTTCGAATTATCAGTTTGGTTTGGCCTACTAGATTGATCTTTCTTGCAATGGGAGAAGTGCTTAGCTTTGGGTTCAATCTTGCGGTGTCCTTTCCCAATGACAGTAGGGGCAGCAATGCACGTATTGTATTGTTGCCATCGAGGATAACAAGATGGGTTTTCATCATATTGCATGAGTTTATGCCTCTACATCATGTCATCTTGCTTAAGGCGTTACTCTGTTTTCATTAACTTAATACTCTAGATGCATGCTGGATAGCGGTCGATGAGTGGAGTAATAGTAGTAGATGCAGGCATGAGTCGGTCTACTTGTCTCAGACGTGATGCCTATATACATGATCATACCTAGATATTCTCATAACTATGCTCAATTCTGTCAATTGCTCAACAGTAATTTTTTCACCCACCATAGAATACTTATGCTCTCGAGAGAAGCCACTAGTGAAACCTATGGCCCCTGGGTCTATCTTCATCATATTAATCTACCAATACTTAGTTATTTCCTTTTGCTTTTATTTTGTTGTTATTTTAGTTTGCATCTTTATCATAAAAATACCAAAAATATTATCTTATCATACCTATCAGATCTCACTCTCGTAAGTGGCCGTGTAGGGATTGACAACCCCTTAACGCGTTGGTTGTGAGGATTTTTTTGTGCAGGTACGAGGGACTCGCGCGTAGCCTCCTACTGGATTGATACCTTGGTTCTCAAAGACTGAGGGAAATACTTACGCTACTTTGATGCATCATCCCTTCCTCTTTGGGGAAAACCAACACAGTGCTCAAGAGGTAGCAAGAAGGATTTCGGGCACCGTTGCCGGGGAGGTCTACGCAAAAGTCAATATACCAAGTACCCATCACATACCCTTATCTCCCACATTACATTATTTGCCATTTGCCTCTCGTTTTCCTCTCCCCCACTTCACCCTTGCCGTTTTATTTGCCCTCTCTCTCTATCCTCCTTCTCTTTCTCGTTTGCCTCTTTTTGCCCACTTGTTTTTTTTGCTTGTGTGTTAGTTTGCTTGCTTGTTACGATGGCTCTACCTAAATTTGGTGACCTTCACCTTAAAAGATTAGAAGAAATCGAAAGCAATGTCAGGAGTTTCATGGTTTTGCAATTTGAACATAATAATTTCTTCAGAAACGAGCTTAAGGAACAGAAAAGTTCTATGAGTTTTATGAATAAAGAGCTTGATGATATGTCTAAAGAATTCGATGGTTTAAGATCCCAAATTTCTCATCTTGAGAAATTGACTGCTGAAATTTTGGATAGGCAGGCTACCTTAGTTAATAGGATGGCCGCTAAACCAGATTGCTATGAAAATAAAGATGAAGATCTAAAAGTTATTGATGTGTCCCCTATTAAATCTTTGTTTTGCAATATGAATCTTGATAATGATGGGACTGAACATGATCCACCTTTACCTAGAAGGCGTTCCAAGAATTCGGAGTTTTTAGATCTTAACCCTAAAATTGATAAAAGTGGGATTGAAGAAATTAGAACCCTAGAAGTTGCAAAACCCACTATTTTGGATTTCAAGGAATTTAATTACGAAAATTGCTCTTTGATTGATTGTATTTCCTTGTTGCAATCCGTGCTAAATTCTCCTCATGCTTATAGTCATAATAAAGCGTTCACTAAACATATCGTTGATGGCTTCATGCAATCTTATGAAGAAAAACTTAAATTGGAAGTTTCTATACCTATAAAACTTTATGATGAGTGGGAACCAACTATTAAAATAAAATTAAAGATCATGAATGCTATGCTTTATGTGATTTGGGTGCTAGTGTTTCCACGATTCCAAAGACTTTGTGTGATTTGTTAGGTTTCCGTGATTTTGATGATTGCTCCCTAAACTTGCACCTTGCAGATTCCACTATTAAGAAACCTATGGGAAGAATTAATGATGTTCTTATTGTTGCAAATAGGAATTATGTGCCCGTAGATTTTATTGTTCTTGACATAGATTGCAATCCTTCATGTCCTATTATTCTTGGTAGACCTTTCCTTAGAACGATTGGTGCAATTATTGATATGAAGGAATGAAATATTAGATTCCAATTTACGTTACGGAAAGGCATGGAACACTTTCCTAGAAAGAAATTAAATTACCTTATGAATCTATTATGAGAGCGACTTATGAATTTCCTACCAAAGATGGCAATACCTAGATCTATCCTTGCTTGTTATGCTTAGCTAGGGGCGTTAAACGATAGCGCTTGTTGGGAGGCAACCCAATTTTATTTGTATTCTTTGCTTTTTGCTCCTGTTTAGTAATAAATAATTTATCTAGCGTCTGTTTTGGTTGTGTTTTTTGTGTTTAATTAGTGTTTGTGCCAAGTAGAACCGTTGGAAAGACTTGGGGAAAGTCCTGTTAAACTTGCTGTAAAAAACAGAAACTTTAGCGCTCACGAGAACTGCTGTCATTTTTATTTGGAAATTGCTATTTAGTTAATTCTTTTTGAAGCTGATTAATAGATAAATTCCTCACATCCAGAAATTTATTTTAGAATTTTGGGGTTACAGATCTTGCGCTAGCTACAGATTACCACAGACTGTTCTGTTTTTGATAGATTCTGTTTTTCGTGTGTTGTTTGCTTATTTTGATGAATCTATGGCTAGTAAAATAGTTTATAAACCATAGAGAAGTTGGAATACAGTAGGTTTAACACCAATATAAATAAATAATGAGTTCATTGCAGTACCTTGAAGTGGTCTTTTGTTTTCTTTCGGTAACGGAGCTCACGAGATTTTCTACTTTGAGTTTTGTGTTGTGAAGTTTTCAAGTTTTGGGTAAAGATTTGATGGATTATGGAACAAGGAGTGGCAAGAGCCTAAGCTTGGGGATGCCCATGGCACCCCCAAGATAATCTAAGGACACCTAAAAGCCAAAGCTTGGGGATGCCCCGGAAGGCATCCCCTCTTTCGTCTACTTCTATCGGTAACTTTACTTGGAGCTATATTTTTATTCACCACATGATATGTGTTTTGCTTGGAGCGTCCTGTATGATTTGAGTCTTTGCTTTTTTGTTTACCACATTCATACTTGCTGTACACAACTTTTGAGAGAGCCATACATGATTTGTAATTTGTTAGAATACTCTATGTGCTTCGCTTATATCTTTTGAGTTATATAGCTTTGCTCTAGTACTTCACTTATATCTTTTAGAGCACGGTGGTGGATTTGTTTTATAGAAACTATTGATCTCTCATGCTTCACTTAGATTATTTTGAGAGTCTTAAATAGCATGTTAATTTGATTTAATCCTAATATGCTAGGTATTCAATATTAGTAAAATTTTCTTATGAGTGTTTTGAATACTAAGAAAAGTTTGATGCTTGATAATTGTTTTGAGATATGAGATGGTGATATTAGAGTCATGCTAGTTGAGTAGTTGTGAATTTGAGAAATTCTTGTGTTGAAGTTTGTGATTCCCGTAGCATGCACGTATGGTGAACCGTTATGTGATGAAGTTGGAGCATGATTTATTTATTGATTGTCTTCCTTATGAGTGGCGGTCGGGGACGAGCAATGGTCTTTTCCTACCAATCTATCCCCCTAGGAGCATGCGCGTAATACTTTGCTTCGATAACTTCTAGATTTTTGCAATAAGTATATGAGTTCTTTATGACTAATGTTGAGTCCATGGATTATACGCACTCTCCTCCTTCCACCATTGCTAGCCTCTCTAATACCGCGCACCTTTCGCCGGTATCATACACCCACCAATATACCTTCCTCAAAACAGCCACCATACCTACCTATTATGGCATTTCCATAGCCATTCCGAGATATATTGCCATGCAACTTTCCATCATTCCGTTTATCATGACACATTCATCATTGTCATATTGCTTAGCATGATCATGTAGTTGACATAGTATTTGTGGCAAAGCCACCATTCATAATTCTTTCATACATGTCACTCTTGGTCCATTGCATATCACGGTACACCACCGGAGGCATTCATATAGAGTCATCTTTTGTTCTAGTATCGAGTTGTAATCATTGAGTTGTAAATAAATAGAAGTGTGATGATCATCATTTTCTAGAGCATTGTCCCAAGTGAGGAATTATAAAAAAAGGAAGAGAAAAAGGCCATATAAAAAAAGGAGAAAGGCCAAACAAAAAAATGAGAGAAAAAGAGAGAAGGGACAATGTTACAATCCTTTGCCACACTAGTGCTTCAAAGTAGCACCGTAATCTTCATAGAGAGTCTCTTGTTTTGTCATTTTCATATACTAGTGAGAATTCTTCATTATAGAATGTGGCTTGTATATTCCAACAATGGGTGAGGGGGTCCTAGATTAGGGGGTCTCCGGACAGCCGGACTATATCCTTTGGCCAGACTATTGGACTATGAAGATACGAGATTGAAGACTTCGTCCCGTGTCCGGATGGGACTCTACTTGGCGTGGAAGGCAAGCTAGGCAATACGGATATGTATATCTCCTCCTTTGTAACCGACCTTGTGTAACCCTAGCCCCCTCCGGTGTCTATATAAACCAGAGGGTTTAGGCCGTAGGACAACATACAATCATACCATAGGCTAGCTTCTAGGATTTAGCCTCTTTAATCTCGTGGTAGATCAACTCTTGTAATACTCATATCATCAAGAACAATCAAGCAGGACGTAGGGTATTACCTCCATCAAGAGGGCCCGAACCTGGGTAAATATCGTGTCCCCTGCCTCCTGTTACATCCGCCTTAGACGCACAGTTCGGGCCCCCTACCCGAGATCCGTCGGTTTTGACACCGACAATGGGCTTCCTCAAAATGCCCTAGGTCTTCATGAGCAAGCGAGTTGGATGCACACCCACTTAGTTTCTTTGTTGAGCTTTCATATACTTATAGCTCTAGTGCATCCGTTGCATGGCAATCCCTACTCACTCACATTGATATCTATTGATGGGCATCTCCATAGCCCGTTGATACGCCTAGTTGATGTGAGACTATCTTCCCTCCTTTTTGTCTTCTCCACAACCACCATTCTATTCCACATATAGTGCTATATCCATGGCTCACGCTCATGTATTGCGTGAAGATCGAAAAAGTTTTGAAAATGTCAAAAGTATGAAACAATTGCTTGGCTTGTCATCGGGTTGTGCATGATTTAAATACTTTGTGTGGTGAAGATAGAGCATAGCCAGACTATATGATTTTGTAGGGATAACTTTCTTTGGCCATGTTATTTTGAGAAGACATAATTGCTTAGTTAGTATGCTTGAAGTATTATTATTTTTATGTCAATATGAACTTTGTCTTGAATCTTTCGGATCTGAATATTCATGCCACAATTAAGAAGAATTACATTAAAATTATGCCAAGTAGCACTCCGCATCAAAAATTCTGTTTTTATCATTTACCTACTCGAGGACGAGCAGGAATTAAGCTTGGGGATGCTTGATACGTCTCCAACGTATCTATAATTTTTGATTGCTCCATGCTATATTATCTACTGTTTTGGACATTATTGGGCTTTATTATCCACTTTTATATTATTTTTGGGACTAACCTTTTAACCGGAGGCCCAGCCAGAATTGCTGTTTTTTTTGCCTATTTAGGGTTTCGAAGAAAAGGAATATCAAACGAGTCCAAACGGAATTAAACCTTCGGGAACGTGATTTTCTCAACGAACAAGACCCAGGAGACTTGGACCCTACGTCAAGACACAAAGAGGAGGCCACGGTAGGGGGGCGCCTACCCCCCCCCCAGGCGCGCCCTCCACCCTCGTGGGGCCCCCTGTTGCTCCACCGATGTACTCCTTCCTCCTATATATACCTACGTACCCCCAAACGATCAGATACGGAGCCACAACCCTAATTCCACCGCCACAACTTTCTGTATCCACGAGATCCCATCTTGGGGCCTGTTCCGGAGCTTCGCCAGAGGGGGCATCGATCACGGAGGGCTTCTACATCAACACCATAGCCCCTCCGATGAAGTGTGAGTAGTTTACCTCAGACCTACGGGTCCATAGTTAGTATCTAGACGGCTTCCTCTCTCTTTTTGGATCTCAATACAATGTTCTCCCCCTCTCTTGTGGAGATCTATTCGATGTAATCTTCTTTTTGCAGTCTGTTTGTTGAGACCAATGAATTGTGGGTTTATGATCAAGTCTATCTATGAACAATATTTGAATCTTCTCTGAATTCTTTTATGTATGATTGGTTATCTTTGCAAGTCTGTTCGAATTATCAGTTTGGTTTGGCCTACTAGATTGATCTTTCTTGCAATGGGAGAAGTGCTTAGCTTTGGGTTCAATCTTGCGGTGTCCTTTCCCAGTGACAGTAGGGGAAGCAAGGCACATATTGTATTGTTGCCATCGAGGATAACAAGATGGGGTTTTCATCATATTGCATGAGTTTATCCCTCTACATCATGTCATCTTGCTGAAGGCGTTACTTTGTTTTCATTAACTTAATACTCTAGATGCATGCTGGATAGCGGTCGATGAGTGGAGTAATAGTAGTAGATGCAGGCAGGAGTCGGTCTACTTGTCTCGGACGTGATGCATATATACATGATCATACCTATATATTCTCATAACTATGCTCAATTCTATCAATTGCTCAACAATGATTTGTTCACCCACCGTAGAATACTTATGCTCTCGAGAGAAGCCACTAGTGAAACCTATGGCCCCGGGGTCTATCTTCATCATATTAATCTACCAATACTTGTTATTTTATTTTGCTTTTATTTTACTTTGCATCTTTATCATAAAAATACCAAAAATATTATCTTATCATTTCTATCAGATCTCACTCCCATAAGTGGCCATGTAGGGATTGACAACCCCTTAACACGTTGGTTGCGTGGATTTATTTGTTTTGTGCAGGTACGAGGGACTCGCGCCTAGCCTCCTACTAGATTGATACCTTGGTTCTCAAAAACTGAGGGAAATACTTACGCTACTTTGCTACATCATCCCTTCCTCTTCGGGGAAAACCAACGCAGTGCTCAAGAGGTAGCAGAATCATAGTCTCCATCATCCTTTCCTCACATGGGACAATGCTCTAATAATGAAGATCATCACACTTTTATTTACTTGCAACTCAAGAATTACAACTCAATACTAAGAACAAAATATGACCCTATGTGAATGCCTCCGGCGGTGTATCGGGATGTGCAATGAATCAAGAGTGACATGTATGAAAGAATTATGAAGGTGAATTTGCCACAAATACGATGTCAACTACATGATCATGCAAAGAAATATGACAATGATGGAGCATGTCATAATAAACGGAATGGTGGAAAGTTGCATGGCAATATATCTCAGAATGGCTATGGAAATTCCATAATAGGTAGGTATGGTGGCTGTTTTGAGGAAGATATAAGGAGGCTTATGTGTGATAGAGCGTATCATATCACGGGTTTGATGCACGGCGAAGTTTGCACCAACTCTCGAGGCGAGAAAGGGCAATGCCGGTACCGAAGAGGCTAGCAATGAATGGGAAAGGTGAGAGTGCGTATAAATCCATGGACTCACATTAGTCATAAAGAACTCACATACTTATTGCAAAAATTTACAAGTCATCAAAACCAAGCACTATGCGCATGTCTAGGGGGATATATTGGTAGGAAAAGACCATCGCTCGTCCCCCGACCGCCATCATAAGGAAAGCAATCAAACAACACCTCATGCTCAAATTTGTCGCACAATGGTTTACATACGTGCATGCTACGGGACTGCAAACCTCAACACACGTATTTCTCAATTTCACAATACTCAACTAGCACGACTCTAATATTACCATCTTTATATATCAAAACAATTATCAAGTATCAAACTTCTCATAGTATTTAATGCACTCTATATGAAAGTTTTTATTATACCCATCTTGGATGCCTATCATATTAGGACTAATTTTATAGCCAAAGCAAATTACCATGTTGTTCTAAAAGACTATCAAAATAATATAAGTGAAGCATGAGAGATCAATCATTTCTATAAAATAAAATCACCACCATGCTCTAAAAAGATATAAGTGAAGCACTAGAGCAAAATTATCTAGCTCAAAAGATATAAGTGAAGCACATAGAGTATTCTAATAAATTCCAATTCATGTGTGTCTCTCCCAAAAGGTGTGTACAGCAAGGATGATTTTGGTAAACTAAGAATTAAAGATTAAAATCATACAAGACGCTCCAACCAAAACTCATATCATGTGGTGAATAAAAATATAGCCTCAAGTAAAGTTACCGATAGACGTAGACGAAAGAGGGGATGCCTTCTGGGGCATCCCCAAGCTTAGGCTTTTGCTTGTCCTTGAATTTTACCTTGGGGTGCCTTGGGCATCCCAAGCTTAGGCTCTTGCCACTCCTTGTTCCAAATTTCATCAAATCTTTACCCAAAAACTTGAAAACTTCACAACACAAAACTCAATAGAAAATTTCATGAGCTCCGTTAGTATAAGAAAACAAACCACCACTTTAAGGTACTGTAATGAACTCATTCTTTATTTATATTGGTGTTAAACCTACTGTATTCCAACTTCTCTATGGTTCATACCCCCCGATACTAGCCATAGATTCATCAAAATAAGCAAACAACACACGAAAAATAGAATCTGTCAAAAACAAAACAGTCTGTAGCAATCTGGATAATTCGTATACTTTGGTTACTCCAAAAATTCTGAAAAATTAGGACAACCAGGAAAAATTGTATAATGATCTACTGCAGTTGGAATCAATATTTTATCGCTCTCTGGTAAAAGACGAGAATTATTTTCGTGAGCGCATACTTTCCGTTTTTATCAGCAAGATCAAACAACAATCTCCCAAGAAGATCTTAAAGGCTTTACTTGGCACAAACACTAATTTAAACATAAAAACACAATAATAACAGAGGCTAGATGATTTATTTATTATTAAACAGGAATAAAAAGCAAGGACCAAAATAAAATTGGGTTGCCTCCCAACAAGCGCTATCGTTTAACGCCCCTAGCTAGGCATAAAAGCAAGAATAGATCTAGGTATTGCCATCTTTTCCCTTTTGATGATAAAGGGAGACTTTCTTTTCTAAAGCACTTATCTTTATATTTTGTGAAAGCACGTGTCCATTAATGGTAGAAGAAATATTAAGCACACTACGAAAATTTGCATCTACTCTAGCCTTCATCTCTTTGATAATTTCATTCTGATAAAAACACAAAAGAGTGGTGGACTCAACTTTTTCACTCATGGGGTGCCCAAATATAGTTTTCATCTTTTCGTAAGTATCGATGGGAACCTCTCAAGAAAACCTTCTTCAAAATAGAATCTAAAACTTGCTTGAAAGAAGAGGGTAAGCTAACATAAAAGCTTCTCAAGTATATCTCAATTTGATATTGGGGTACATAGCTGGCTCAAATCCTTAACAGTCTATCCCAAGCATCTTTCAAAGATTCATCAAGCAAATAACGAAAAATTTCGGGGTCATCTTCATCAAGATTATTTAAATTATCATTGATAACCCCGATAGGTCTTTCCATAGCATCATTATATATGAGCTTAGAAACGATAGAGGGATTATACAAGGTATTAAAACCCGGGAAACCCTTAACCCCTTTTGGTTCGGCCATAGAAACTGAACGACAAGCTTTAAGAAAACAAGAGGACAACAAGAGAGGGAAAAGGAAAAGAGGCGAATAAAACGGCAAAGGTGAAGTGGGGGAGAGGAAAACGAGAGGCAAATGGCAAATAATGTAATGCGAGGGATAAGAGTTTGTGATGGGTACTTGGTATGTCTTGACTTGAGCGTAGATCTCCCCGGCAACGGCGCCAGAAATCCTTCTTGCTACCTCTTGAGCATGCGTTGGTTTTCCCTTGAAGAGGAAAGGGTGATGCAGCAAAGTAGCGTAAGTATTTCCCTCAGTTTTCAAGAACCAAGGTATCAATCTAGTAAGAGACTACACGCAAGTCGCCTAGTACCTGCACAAACAATCAAGAACCTTGCAACGAACGTGATAAAGGGGTTGTCAATCCCTTCACGGCCACTTCCAAAAGTGAGATCTGATAAAGATAATAAGATAAATATTTTTGGTATTTTTTGTATAGATTGGAAAATAAAGAGTGCAAAATAAATAGTAAATGAGAATTGTAGGTTGGAAACTTATATAATGTAAAGTAGACCCGGGGGCCATAGGTTTCACTAGTGGCTTCTCTCATGATAGCATATATTACGGTGGGTGAACAAATTAATGTCGAGCAATTGATAGAAAAGTACATAGTTATGAGAATATCTAGGCATGATCATGAACATAGGCATCACGTCTGTATCAAGTAGACCGAAACGATTCTACATCTACTACTATTACTCCACACATTGTAACACCCCAAAAAATTTAACCATGTTTTGTTTATTAAAATTTTGCCAAGAAATTAAATTTTCATTTTTTTGGATTTATCTTTTGATTTCAGAACCACTCTTTTCTTTGATATTGTGGAGTTTTCACCCCAAGTGAAAGCTTTTCAAAAGTATTGTTGGACTTGTTTACCCTCTCAAGAAAAACATTTCTTTTATCAGTGGATTTATCTGCATAATTATTTTCCCTGAGCCTTATTGCTTTAAAAATGATTTTTCATAAGTTTTGGAGCCTCTTTTGCACTACAACCCTTTGGTAAAATTAGTTATAAGTTTCACCAAAATTGGGAGATGTCATGGGATGCTCCCACATCACTTTTATGCAAAAATATCTTTTAGTCATTTGGAGATTTTGAGCTCTACCTCAAGTTTTCAAATCTGGATCAGTTTGTGGTTTGCACTGCAACCTATTTAAATATTTCTTGAAAAACTCTACCAAAATTAGGGGATGTTAGTAGTAATGTATAATTCAACTTTGTGCAAAGACCCATTGATGTTCTTTGAGAAATTTGAGCAAATCATCCTCTTTTGCTCTCTGGCCCAGTTGGGTGTTTTCTACTGCAACCCTAATTATTTTTGCTCTAATGACCATGAGCTTTTTCCTGCTTCTAGTACACCCTACCAAACCCTTAAGTCCAGGAGATTGGACCCATTAGAAGATTTTTGGTCCAGGAAATAATACCCTTTTCTTTCTGTCCAGAATTGGTTTTCTCAAAGATTTACACTAACAAGTTTCTGGTGTTGACCAACTAACCTTGCCACCATCACCTACACCTAAAGAGACACTGATCTGGAGATTTTGGCCACCCCAAGAGTTGCCTAGATGCCCTTGGCATTCTATCAAGCACTATCGGTGTACTAGAGTAGGGGTACCCTAGTATCCCGAACTTGTGCACGGGCAGTCGCAGCATCCCGCGGCAAGGGTTGCCGGGTGACCGCCAAGGTCCTCCGTGGTTCCTTTGGAGCCATTCAAGAATAAAGTATCCAAACCAAGTCACCACAAGACCCCGGCAAGAGGAGCTTGCCGGGAAGGCCAACCAAGGCAACGCGCTTAAGGAGACAAGACCCCGGCAAGAGGAGCTTGCCAGGAAGGCCACCCAAGGCATCTCAAGGAACTTGCCGCGGCGCGCCTCGCGTCCCGGCAAGGCCCGGTGAGCGACAAGCTCCCGAACGCGACAAGACAACGACCGCGGCAAGGCGCTTGCCGTGGCAAGCCACCACTCTATGCCTGCGCTCCAGCACATCCACCAACGTGTCGCTCTGGGACCCTTCCAGGCGTGCGTGGCGGGAGGCTGTGCAGCCAGCGGTGCGCAGTGGCGAGCGGCGCTGACAAGATTGCCATCGTGGCGAGCGGTGGCGTCCCTGACGGTCCCTTTTGCACTGTTTAGGCGACACAGACGGGCATTTAATGCCCTTGTCCCCTGCCGTCAGGGTTAGGTATGATACACTGTAGCAGGTAGCTGTACCTACCGCAGCACCTTTCCATTTTTACCCTTTGTCTCCGTTGCCACCTGTCGGTGACCCCTTGAGCATATAAAAGGAGGCCCATGTGCAACGTAGAGGGGGGTTCGGAAAAAGAGAACACTCAGGCTCGGTCTCGTTAGCTGCTGGGGGGTACTGTAGCACTCCGCGCTCCCAAGCAAGAACTCAATACAAACCACAAAGCAGGAGTAGGGTTTTACGCATCCGAGCGGCCCGAACCTGGGTAAACTGCTCGTGTGCTTCGCCTCGATCCGCTCTTCGTGCGACCTCCGCCCCCGCCGAACCGAAAGGGACTCGGTCCGCCGGTCCCATAGGTGTTCGTGGATTAGTCCCCCGACATCTTTGGCGCGCCAGGTAGGGGGCGTCGAGGTTGTGTGAACCAGATCCGGCGTTCACACGAGCTAGATCTTCATCATCTTCATCGACATGCCGCCGAAGAAGAAGGCTTCGGAGGCGGCTGCTCCGTCCGCGCTGAACCCACCACCGCCGGAGCAAACGGCTGATGGGGCAGACGCCGGCGGACGAACGGGCGTCGACGAGGGAGCTCACGGTGCTGCCAGGTCCAAGGACAAGGCTGCGCTGCCCATCGGCGGCGTAGCCGGCTCCCACAACGACCGGGCGCACTCCAAGACCTCGGCGTCCGTACATGCACCGCGCCCATCTCAGGAGGCGCGGGACCGGCAGCGTCATGGTACTCATAGTACCATGCGTTTGCTGGATCAAGATCGAGCTGGTGGATCTCGGAGTGCTCAAGACCAGCATGCACGGCAACATGCTGGCACGAGCGAGGCACGGTCGCCTGGACGGGATACTGCTCCTTCTAACATAGTTAGAAGTCCGAGCATATCCCGCTCCTCGCACCGTTCGCCACCGCCACCCGCCACTGCAGCAGAAGCTTTGGCGCGAGCTCAACTGCTCCTGGACTACCCTCCAACGGCAGACAAGATCGACGACTGGAGGGCCACCATTCAGAGTCTCATCGGCTTCGCCAACGGCGACACTCAACGGCAGCCGAGCACGTCGCAGCCGCGGCAAGTCAGCCAGGCACGAGCCGGTGGCGACAAGACCGGTGGGGGTGCAACCACTGTGCACTCTCCGCCCCGAAGGCCAAGATCGCCGACTCGCCGGATCCACCTCGACAGCGACTCCACCGCGTCATCAGATCCACGAGCTCGTCGCGATCAGCGCCAAGTTCTTCACGAACGACAGCAAGAAGACGCTCGTACTCGCATCGAGCGCCGAAGAGAAGCGCGACGTCAATCAGACCAGCGCGCTGGGCCCTCTGTTGACATGCATGCGCCAGGGGAACCAGGCGACTTGCCGTACGCGGTAGGTTGCCCTGCGTTTACTCGTGAGCTGCGGCAAGTCCAGTGGCCCAGCATGAAGAATTTCAAGCCAGATGTATCAGAGAAGTACGACGGCAAGTCGCATCCGTCGGAGTTCCTCAGCATCTACACCATCGCGGTGCATGCTGCCGGGGGACGGGACGACAAGATCCTTGCCAACTACTTCCCGCTGGTGCTCAAGCCCAACGTCAGGTCCTGGCTCATGCACTTGCCGGACAACTCCATATCCTCCTGGGCAGACCTATGCCATCAGTTTGTCGGCGCCTTTACAGGCGGCCACAAACCTCATGGCCAAGAGAGTGACCTTCATCTGCTCGCCCAGAAGGAAGGAGAGCCCCTGCGCAAGTACATTCAGAGATTCAGCCGTGTACAGCACAACATCCCAGATGTCCACCCTGCCGCGGTCATCAGCGCGTTCCATCAGAACGTGCGTAACCGCAGGATGCGGGAGGAGATGGCGATGTGCAAGATCAGAGACGTCAGTGAGCTGTATGCCCTGGCCGACAAGTGTGCACGTGCTGAGGAAGGGAGGAAACTCCCCGGAGAGAATACAGGAGCAGGAGGATCTGACAGCGAGGATGCTGCCCCGGCAAAGAAAAACCGGCGGCGGAAACAGGAAGAAGAAAGGCAAAGATGTGCTAGTCGTTGAGCAGTCCGGCAACGAAGGTGGCGCCAAGAAAGCCAAAGTTGGTAGCTCCGGCAAGGAGATTGCCGCATGCACCAACTGCCAGGCTGTGGCGGTCGCCGACAAGCAGGACGGCACCGACAAGCAGTACTGCAAGATCCACCGCACCAAGGGCCATGACCTCCAGAGCTGCAAGAAGGTCGAACAGCTTGTCCAGCAGCAAAAGGCTGAATACGAGCGACGCGACAAGGAGAGGGCCCAAGGTGGCGATGGAGAATCCGGCAAGAAGCGCGCCGGCCGGGGAGGACGCCGCGGCAAGGCCAAGCAGCGGCAAGGAGACAGACCTCCCCGCGGCCGCGACAAGGATGAAGATGACGACGACGACGAAGACATGGATGATGTCGAGACCAGTGAGCAGGAGTTCCAGAAAGCCACAGAGGTCTTGTGCGTTGATGGCGGTGCTTCTCTGCATACTTCACACCGCCAACTCAAGCAGTGGGTGCGGGAAGTCAATGCGGCGGAACCACCTGTCGAGTCACGCAAGCTTCTGAAATGGTCCAGCACGCCTATCATCTTTGATATTGAGGACCACCCTGATCGCACAACTGCGGTCGGGTGCTTGCCGATGTTGGTTTCACCAACTATCCGCAACCTCAAGGTCACTAAGATGTTAGTTGACGGCGGGGCCGGCTTGAACATGATATCCTCCGCTGTACTCCAGAAACTCCAGATCCCTGACAGCGAGCTCGAAGAGACCGGCACATTCCAAGGAATCAACCCGGGAAGGAGCAAGCCGAAGGGGAAGGTCACGTTGCCTGTAACATTTGGCAGCAAGCTGAACTTCAGGACTGAGAGGGTCACTTTTGACGTTGCCGATATTCCATTGCCTTACAATGGGATACTTGGCCGTCCAGCACTCGCCAAGTTCATGGCAGCCTCTCACTACGCATACAACATGCTGAAGATGCCAGGCCCGATAAGCGTCATCTCTGTCCCCGGCGACAAGAAGGATGCTCTTATCTGCGCCGACAAGATCTACCGGGAAGCGGCAGCCGCAACAGATCGCAAGTCACTTGCCGTTGAAGCTCCCGGGGGAAGAAGAAGACCAAGTCCGGCAAGAGTTCTGATGCCCACTCCGGCAAGCGCACCTCTTCGGAGTGCTGCGCTGCCGTCGAGGACGCACCATCGAGCTCCACCGGCAAGTGTAAGAAGACAATGGCAGCTCCGCCAGAGACGAAGAAGGTGTCCGCCAAGGAGGACGGCACTGGTGGTACCTTCACCATCAGTGCCACTCTCGACCCTAAATAGGAAAGCGCGCTCATTGCTTTCCTGCGGGCGAATGTCGACGTGTTTGCGTGGCAACCGTCTGACATCCCCGGTGTTCCCAGGAAAGTAATTGAGCACCACCTTGCCGTTTGTCCTCATGCGCGGCCCGTCAAGCAGAAGGTCAGGAAGCAAGCAGTGGAGCGCCAAGAATTCATTGCAGAAGAGATCAAGAAGTTGGAAGCAGCAGGCCTTGTCAGAGGAGTGCTCCATCCTACGTGGTTGGCCAATCCTGTAGTCGTGCGCAAGGCGAACGGGAAATGGAGACTTTGTATCGATTTTACCGATGTTAACAAAGCTTGTCCCAAAGACCCATTTCCTTTGCGTTGACTCCACAGCCGGATGTGATTTGCTTTCATTTCTTGACGCATACTCAGGATACCATCAGATCTTCATGGCAGAAGAGGATGAGGAGAAGACCGCATTCATTACTCCATGTGGCACGTACTGTTTCATACGGATGCCTTTCGGATTAAAAAATGCTGGTTCAACATTTGCAAGAGTAGTCCATGTCGCTCTTGAGCCACAAATACACAGAAATGTGGAAGCCTACATGGATGACATAGTGGTCAAGAGCAAGGACAAGGCAACTCTGATCCAAGATTTAGACGAGACCTTTGCAAATCTGCGCAAGATCAGCCTCAAGCTCAACCCCGAGAAGTGTGTGTTTGGAGTCCCCTCCGGCAAGCTTCTCGGGTTCTTCGTGTCTCAGCGGGGAATTGAAGCCAATCCCGACAAGATCAAGGCCATTGAGCAGATTGAAGCACCAAAGCGCGTCAAGGATGTACAAAGACTTGCCGGTTGCGTGGCTGCTCTCAGCAGGTTTATCTCTAGGTCTGCTGAGCGCGCCCTGCCATTTTTCAAATTATTGAAAAAGGCAGGTCCAATGAAATGGACTCCGGAAGCGGAGGCTGCGCTGCAAGACTTGAAGAGATACCTGTCCTCCCCTCCAATACTTGTCGCACCTAAGCCACAAGAGAAGTTGCTGCTGTATATAGCGGCAACCAATCAAGTGGTTAGTGCTGCGTTAGTAGCAGAGAGGGAGGCAGATGACGAGCCAGCAACCACGGCAGGCGCATCCAGCGACAAGCAGGGGGCTTCCCCGGCAAGCTCTGGTCCCGACAAAGATGGATCTGCGCAGATGCGCGAGGAGATACAGAAGAAAATGGTGCAGCGCCCAGTTTACTTTGTCAGTTCCCTTCTGCAGGGGGCTAGGTCAAGGTACTCTGGCGTGCAGAAATTGCTTTTCGGCCTTCTCATGGCCTCGAGAAAGCTGCGCCATTACTTCCAAGCACATGAGATCACAGTTGTCACTCGCTTTCCGCTGAAGAGGATACTACAGAATCCAGAAGCGACAGGCAGGATTGTTGAGTGGGCACTGGAACTGTCAAGCTTTGGCCTCAAGTTTGAGAGTACTTCAACTATCCAAAGCAGAGCATTGGCAGAATTCATAGCAGAATGGACGCCAACACCAGATGAAGAAATTCCAGAAACGAGCATCCCCGTCAAGGAAGCAAGCAAAGAGTGGCTGATGTACTTTGATGGTGCCTTTTCGCTGCAAGGCGCCGGCGCTGGCGTGCTGCTTGTCGCACCCACCGGAGAGCACCTCAAGTACATAGTCCAGATGCACTTTCCCAAGGAGCAAGCAACAAACAATACTGCAGAGTATGAAGGCTTGCTTGCCGGTCTCAGGATCGCGGCAGACCTTGGGATCAAGAAGCTCATTGTCCGGGGTGACTCATAGCTTGTCGTCCGCCAAGTGAACAAGAGTTATCAGAGTCCGTTGATGGAAGCTTACGTCGACGAAGTCAGAAAGCTAGAAGAGTACTTTGACGGCCTACAGATGGAGCATGTTCCAAGAGCTCAGAACGCCATTGCCGATGGCCTGTCAAAGTGCGCTGCACTTAAGTTACCTGTGGAACCAGGGATCTTTATGCTCAGGCTGACTCAACCGTCCGTAACGCCATCAACTGGACAGAGCAAGAAGAGGAAGTTGATTTCTGGTGACTATTTTCTGGCAGAGCTTCCCGAAGCTGCCGCCAAGAAGGTCCCCAAGATCAACGCCAAGAGCGCTGAGGAGCAATCTGCTCCGGCAAGCCCTAGGGTTTGTTCCGTTGAAGCAGAAGCTCCCGGCAAGTTTTGCTCCGGCAGAGCCGGAGGTTCTCGCCGTAGAAGCGGACGTTCCCGCAGCAGCAGATTTGCCTTTGGCAAAGAAGGTCCCCAAGATCAACGCCAAGAGCGCTGAGGAGCAATCTGCTCCGGCAAGCCCTAGGGTTTGTTCTGTTGAAGCAGAAGCTCCCGACAAGTTTTGCTCCGGCAAGCTTGCCGGGGAACGTCAAGCTCCGGCAGAGCCACAAATTCTCGCCGTAGAAGCGGATGTTCCCGCAGCCGCAGATTTGCCTTTAGTCCTTGTTGTCGAGCCACAAGCTCCAGCATGGGCACAGCAGATTGTCCGTTTCCTTCAGACAGGAGAACTTCCCAAAGAGCAAGAAGAAGCGGAAAGAGTAGCCCGGCAGTCAAGTATGTACCAGTTTGTCGACAAGACACTGTATAGAAGAAGACTCAACGATGTGAAATTGAAGTGTATTCACCGGGAAGACGGACAAAAGCTGTTGGCAGAGATACATGGAGGCATATGTGGTCACCACATTGGCGCAAGAGCACTTGTCGGCAAAGCATTCCGGCAAGGTTTCTTTTGGCCGACAGCCCTCCAGGATGCAACTGCACAAGTAACCAAGTGTGAAGCGTGCCAGTTCCATTCCAAGCAGATACACCAACCAGCTCAAGCTCTCCAGACGATCCCTTTATCCTGGCCATTTTCGGTCTGGGGGCTCGACATCCTCGGCCCCTTTCCCCGAGCAGTCGGGGGCTTTGAGTACTTGTACGTTGCAATCGACAAGTTCACAAAGTGGCCGGAAGTGGAACCAGTGAGGAAGGTGACAGCACAGTCAGCAGTCAAGTTCTTCAGGTCGATTGTTTGCCGCTTCGGGATCCCTAACAGGATAATCACCGACAACGGTACGCAATTCACGAGCCGCACCTTCATGCAGTACGTCCAAGATCTTGGCGCCAAGGTCTGCTTCGCTTCTGTTGCTCACCCGAGAAGCAACGGTCAAGCGGAGAGGGCAAATGCTGAAGTGCTGCGCGGGCTCAAGACCAGGACTTTCGACAGGCTGCACAAGTGCGGAAGAAACTGGATCGAGGAGCTGCCGGTGGTTCTTTGGTCGATCAGAACGACGCCAAATCGAGCCACTGGCCAGACACCTTTCGCTCTAGTCTATGGAGCAGAGGCAGTTCTCCCCACGGAACTCGTATACGGGTCACCTCGAGTGCTCGCTTATGATGAGCTCGAGCAAGAGCAGCTGCGACAAGATGACGCGCTGCTCCTTGAGGAAGACCGTCTTCAGGCTGCTGTGCGAGCTGCTCGCTACCAGCAAGCTTTGCGCCGCTACCATAGCCGCAAAGTTAACGCCAGAAGTCTCGAGGAAGGCGACCTTGTTCTTCGGCGTGTTCAGTCCGCCAAGAATTCCAACAAGTTGACGCCGAAGTGGGAAGGCCCTTACCGGGTGAAACGAGTCACTAGGCCTGGCGCTGTCCGCCTTGAGACCGAAGATGGCATTCCGGTGAGCAACTCCTGGAACATTGAGCATCTTCGTAAGTTTTACCCGTAAGGCGCGGTTGCCGGAACCTGTTCCGGCAACCACCTTTTGTACAAGTCTTGCCGCTGTTGCATGTAATCCTTTGTACAAAGCCGGGCGCAGACCCCGTGCATAAGTAAAGCTCATGTGCTCCGCACATTTTGTCAATTTCATGCTCTCTATTTTTTGGCATATATGATCTGACACTTTGTGCAGCACCTACTCCACGGTAAGCAATAACGAGCCGTAAGGCTCCGTATCTTTATTTTCTCTTCTTTCTTTTTTCTCAAGGAAAGGAAGGTTCCCTCGCCCACAAGTTTGCCGGGGAGGAAAGGAGAAGATAATGGTATGGACCAGGCGTCGTTCAAGAAAATTTCGCCTTACCGGGAAGCAAACAACAGAAAAGCTAAGTTGCCAAAGTTTGAGCAATCAGATTTTTTAAATTTTAAGTTATCTCCCTTGAACGACCGCACTTTGTATGGAAAACCTGTGCGCGGAGGAACCAACTCGTAGCTAGTTGCGCCCTTACTTTGTTTCGAGTCCGCTCAACAACTTAAGTGAGCTGCAACTAGTTGCGACAAGGTTTCTTGTCGGTAGCGGCACCGCCAGCAGGCTGCTGACGTCCCGCACTCAGCGCTCGTGGCTCAGGTGCCTGCACCGGCAAGTTCCCTAAAAGCGTAGGGCAAAAACATACAAAGGGAGGAATCAAGTAAAGGGAATAACATTGCAATCATTACCCAGAATAGAGTTATATTACAAAGATAGCTTGTCGCGGCTCTAACAGATTGTTTTCATAACATGACAAACAGCGACAAGAAAAGAAGAAATGGGCGGCCTAATCTACGCGATCGCCCTCGATCCTCTTGATCCCGCTCACCTTGTCCACAATGGGTGCGACAAGGGCCTTGAGCGCCTCCAGATCAGCATCCGGCGGCAGGGTCTTGAGGACGTTGGTGAGGTTGAGGCCCGGATTGCGGAAGGCCACCTTCACCAACACTTTCTGAAGAGCTCCCGCGCAGATCTTGCGCGACTCGTCGGCCAGCTGCTTTGGGATCCTCTCCCGGAGTCGCTGGAGGGCCGTCGCCACGCCCTTGAAGAACAAGACGAGCTTGGCGCTGGGTTGGAGGTTCTCGTCGGAGGGATACCCGAGATCCTCCATCCCCAGCTGCGCCAACTCCCTGTCAATATCTGCGGCAGCGCTCACGAGGCTCTCCGTCCAGTGCTCCACATTTTCCCTGAAAGCATTCTGGGTGGCGGCAACACTCTCCAACAGCGCCTTGTCGGCCTTGATCTCTTCTTTCAAGGCCGTCTCCTGCTCCTTGGCGCCGTCCAGCGTCTTGGTCAAAGCGGTCAGCTTCAACTCAAGATCCGCGTTGGAGTCCTTGGCGGCGCTGAGCTCTTTGCCCTTCTCGGCAAGATCGGCCTCCAGCTGCACCACCTTCATCTCCAGCTCCTTCTTGGCGGCCTCGGCAACTGCGGCAGCATCCTCTGCTTGCTTAAGGGCTCCGCCGAGTTTTCCCTCGCGCACGGCAAGCTCCTCCTCATGAGCGTCAAGATTGACCTTCCGCTGCGCCAGCTCGCCCTCCTCCGCGGATAGCTTCACAGCGGCAAGTCGTTGTTGCTCTTCAACTTCAGCCTTCTCGAGGAGGAAGGCCTTCTGCGCTTCGGCGAGCTGCTCCCGCTCCTCCGCTAGGGACCGGAGGGCTTCCTGGTGGAAACCCCCGAGCTCTTCCGCGCGCTTCTCGATGTCTGCTTCCGCCTTCGCGACAAGCACCTCGCGGGATTCCAGCTTGGCTTACCGCGCGCGGTAGAGCGACAACAACTTCCGCAGCAGCCGCTCTTCCTCGGGCTCATTGCTGCTGCTGCTCGGCGCATCAACCAGCGTCAGCCCAGCGGAGGCAAGCACCTCCCCATCGAAGATCTCTCCCTCGACCGGCGCCCTGGAGCTCGATGCCCAGGGAAGGTTGATGAAGACGTCGTCGCCGGCCTTCAAGTAGATGCCTGGCTGGGGCTCTTCGAAGCCTGGCGCTGCAGCAGCGGCGGACGGGTCGGCGGTCGATGTAGCGCCTGGCGCTCCTGCGGCCTTAGGGCCGTCAGTGCGATCCCCAGACCCCTCGCCAGTTGCCGCGGCGGCAGCCTTGGCGGCCTCTGCGCCGGCGGGACCGTCAGCACCGGCAGCTTCTTCGGCGGCAACCTCGGTCTCCATCAGCTCCGTAGCAGATGGGTCTGACAGCCGGAAAAGGGAGAAGAGTCGAGCAAAATCCCAAGAAGATCAAAAGAAGAAGAACCCAAGGAAAGTTTTGAAGCGAAAGGATTACCTATGCCGGGTTCTGCAGTCGTGGTCTCCACCGTCGGGGGGGCGCTGGTGCTGTCCCTTGCCGGAGAACCCTCCCTTACCGGAGACTTCTCCCTTACCGGAAAGCCCTCCCTTGCCGGAGAGCTCTCCCTTCTCGGGGGATTCTCCCTTGGCTCTTGGTGGGGCTGCTCTGCTCCTACACAAGCCAGCAGTAAGATATCAGCAAAGACAGAGTATCCATGCGCATCTCACAGCGGAAAGCAAACCATATACTTACGCTGGGGGCTGCTCTGGAGAAAAGTTGCCGGGTCCGGCAAGGTTGTCTCGGGCGCACCCCCTGCTGTCGCAGTAGGTTCGTCCTCGATGACAATCACCGGGACTTTGGCTCTCTTTGCTGCTCTCTGGGCCAGAGTCCTAAAAAGGAACAAGTTCAGAGTCAAGCAAATGAGATACAAGACAAACATCAAGGATTGAAGAACTACAAGTACACCAAGGGAGTCTTACTCTTCTTCTTCTTCCTCGTCGGAGCTGAATGCGGAGAAGTCGAAGTCTGGCTCACGTCCGGCGCAAGGAGGCGGAGGAGTAGCTTCCCTTGGCCGCTTGGCGGGAGCAGTGGCGGCGGTCTGAGACGACCCTGCTCTGGCTGTCGCCGCGGCGTGAGAAGCGGCAGGAGTAGAAGCGGTGGTCCGGGAGGGCCCCGCTCCAGTTGCCGTCGCAGCGTGAGGTGCTCCCGCGGTAACAGTGCTTGCCGCGGTGGAACGTGTCATGCGGCGTGGCGACTGTTGCCTCACCTGCCGCTCCGCTATGTCACCGACCTTGCGGAGACGCCTTCTTGGTGCGGATGGAGGCTCTGCTTGCGGCGAGCTGTCTGAAGATGAGGAGGAAGACGAGTTGATCTCCAGCGAGCCGCTCGTATCCTTGGCGGGCTCGCTCGACTCAACGTTATGCCCGGCAAGCTCTTTCTCGCCGGCAGGCTCCCCTCGCTCGGCACGGCTTGCCGCCTCTGCTGCCTCTGCCTCCTCCACGGTGAATCCAAATTCGCCCGCGGCTGCGGCTGCCGCCGCCTCTTCTAGCCTAGTGGCGATGAGTGCCATCTCCGCATCGGTGGTGTCGCGGGTGAGGCTATCTTTCTCGTCGGAGCGGATTGGCACTTCTACCAAGTCATCGAAGAATTGCTGCACGACGTCGTCTGCAGGCTCTTGCCAAGTTGGGACAATTCCATGCGAGTCGCACAACGGCATCATTGCACGGATGCGGTCGAGCGCGGAGTTGTTACACAGCGGAACGACCCCCCCGGCAACCTGAAAACTTTGGGATGTTGAGGGTCGTACTTGAACAGCTCCTGGAGCATCGCGTTGAGCTCCAGAACTGTGAAGTTGAAGTTGAGGCCCGGCCGCAGCCTCATGATATCTGCCGCATTCTTGAACTCCCAAGTGGGTCTCCCCCGTTCCTGCAGAGGGGCGATGCGGCGGCGAAGAAAATCCGCGCCAACAGCGCCTATAGTGAGCCCGGCAAGCCTGAGGCGTAGGATCCGGGTGACAGCAATCTTCAGCCTGTCGTCTTCCGGGGGCACGTCACTCCAATCGCTGCCGCGTGCTACTGGGGTTTGGCGCCGGGTGGTGAATGGCTGCGGGTTCTCCTCGTCAATCCAGCACCAGTCTGCTCTCCACTCCTCCCACTTGCCGCGGAATTCTCCCTCCAGATAAGTTTCCTTCTTGCCGGCCCTTGAGATCCAGGCGATTCCGCCGGATAAAGGCTCTCCTCTCTCTACTCGGGGTATAAAGAAGTGGCGAAAGAGGGCTACATTGGGATGGACTCCGACAAAGTTTTCGCAGAGATGTGCGAAAACTGCCATGGTCAGAACGACATTGGGGGTGAAGTCGAGGAGATGGAACCCGTAGGTGTTCATAATATCGCAGAAGAATTCAGAGAAAGGCGGGCAGAGCCCGCAGTAGAAGAACAAGGCGAAGAAAGGGTATCCATTTGGGGCCTTCTTCCAAGCGGCGGCGGGAAGTACCTTCGTGCGCAGATGCGCTCGTGTCTCCGTCGACCAGAAGAGGTAGTAGTTCTCCCTCAGCTCCCTCGCGGCAAGCTTGGGGGGGAAGACTGCCCGGTCCTTTCGCAGCGCCGCAAGCCGCTGCGCCTCGGTCGACTTCACGACCTTCCCCTTGTCGGCTTTTGGAGCCATGGCGGAAGTGGTGGAGGAGGTCGACAGCGTTGGTGGTGCTGGTGGCGATGGGGGGCGGAGCGCTGCTCTCTTTCAGCTTTGGGAAGACGAGGGAGCGGCGGAGATTTCTGAGATTGAAGCAGCAACGGGCGAATGGACGAACTACCCCTGTTTCCCCTGCTTATAAAGAGGGAGGGGGCGGACGTTCCGCATTTCTGAATAAAGAAACCACCCACGATCTCTCCCACGATGCCGCATTCAACGCGTGCCGTTCGGGGAGGGCGCAGTGGATACGGAGAAAGATACGGCGTAACCTAGGCCGCGCGTGACCGTGCCCTGTTTTGGGCCTGGCCCAACAGCGCTCGGCACCGTGTATGGCCCAGGCCCGGGGGCTCCTGTCGGTGTACTAGAGTAGGGGTACCCTAGTATCCCGAACTTGTGCACGGGCAGTCGCAGCATCCCGCGGCAAGGCTTGCCGGGTGACCGCCAAGGTCCTCCGTGGTTCCTTTGGAGCCATTCAAGAACAAAGTATCCAAACCAAGCACCACAAGACCCCGGCAAGAGGAGCTTGCCGGGAAGGCCAACCAAGGCAAGGCGCTTAAGGAGACAAGACCCCGGCAAGAGGAGCTTGCCGGGAAGGCCACCCAAGGCATCTCAAGGAACTTGCCGCGGCGCGCCTCGCGTCCCGGCAAGGCCCGGTGAGCGACAAGCTCCCGGACGCGACAAGACAACGACCGCGGCAAGGCGCTTGCCGCGGCAAGCCACCACTCTGTGCCCGCGCTCCAGCACATCCACCAACGTGTCGCTCTGGGACCCTTCCAGGCGTGCGTGGCGGGAGGCTGTGCAGCCAGCGGTGCGCAGTGGCGAGCGGCGCTGACAAGATTGCCATCGTGGCGAGCGGTGGCGTCCCTGACGGTCCCTTTTGCACTGTTTAGGCGACACAGATAGGCATTTAATGCTCTTGTCCCCTGCCGTCAGGGTTAGGTATGATACACTGTAGAAGGTAGCTGTACCTACCGCAGCACCTTTCCATTTTTACCCTTTGTCTCCGTTGCCACCTATCGGTGACCCCTTGAGCATATAAAAGGAGGCCCATGTGCAACGTAGAGGGGGGTTCAGAAAAAAGAGAACACTCAGGCTCGGTCTCGTTAGCCGCTGGTGTGTACTGTAGCACTCCGCGCTCCTGAGCAAGAACTCAATACAAACCACAAAGCAGGAGTAGGGTTTTACGCATCCGTGCGGCCCGAACCTGGGTAAACTGCCCGTGTGCTTCGCCTCGATCCGCTCTTCGTGCGACCTCCGCCCCCGCCGAACCGAAAGGGACTCGGTCTGCCGGTCCCATAGGTGTTCGTGGATTAGTCCCCCGACAAGCACCTTGAGTGCATGGACATTTTTGGCATGATTTTATTTTAGCACTGTGATCTTGCCCCTCTGGACAAACTAGCATGTCCACTAAGCTCCTAGATGACTCTAACCTAGACCTGTTAATCCCCATCCCCACCTAGTCCTCCTGGCATGTCTTGGCATTATGTTGAGCACCTGGCATGCGTGCTCTGGGCGCGACCAGAGCACGCGTTTTGCACGTCCGTGCGTCCGAGTCACCGCGTCCCACATCTGCCTCCCCGCGCCCGTTCTGGTCCCTTCCCGCTCCCAGCGAACGTGCCCCGACTCCTCCCTTGCTGCAGAGCTGCCCTGGCCCCTCCTGGCGCCCCACAGCACCACCACCGCAAGCCGCCACCGCCGCTCCGCCAGCTCTGGCATGGACGGCGCCACCCGAGCCACTCTAGCCCGCCAGCTGCCCTCTGGAACAGCTTGAGGTCACCCACGAGCCCGTCCACTAGCGCCCATCGCCGCCACGTCGCCCTACAAGCTACATCGAGGCGGTTTGCCGATCTTATCTCCGGCCACCGCGGAACCGACCTAGTCGCGCTATAATAGGAGACCCCGAGCTTGACCAAGCACTCAGGCAACCTCGTACCATACCCCTAGTGCCCCCACGCCCAGCAATCGATGGTGGGAAGCCGTCTTCCTCGTCTCCGGCCAGTTCGGCCGCCGCCACGCTCCGGCTCCATTCGTCGCGAGCAGGCCCTCTCCCGTCCATCCAACGCCACCACCCGACCCCCCCTTGATCGTGCGGAGCCACCCAAACCCTCAGCCTCGACTGGGAGCCACCATAGCCCAAACCCCCAGTTACACCCGAAGCCACCTCCGCCGAGGAGCTCGCCGGCGGCGACTCCCTTCGTCCCCGCCAGCCAGCCGACCACCGGAAGGACCGTCCCGGACTGGCGGATCCATCCCCGCCCTCAGAACCCCGCAGGGAGCCGCCATTCATTGACGGCGATCGCCGAAGCCCCGCCTCGGCTCGGCCAGAGGAGAAAGAAGAACGCAGGCGACTGGTCAAACCTGACCAGTGGGCCCAAGGGACAGTGACCCCGAGCCGGCCCGCGCTGGTTTAAGTGGAGACGTAAAACCCAACGTACGCCTTCTCTGCCCGAAAAACGTATTCTCATTCGAACCGTTTTCTTTTTCTGTGTTCATTAAAAACAGATTTTTTGAATAAACTTTGACTGGCTATAACTTTTAAAATATAAGTCCAATTGAGTTGATTCTTTTTCTGTTGTTTCTAAAATTTGGTCTAGTTTATTTTCATATTTATTTGGAAATTTTCCAAACAACTTTTTTGTACTATTTTTAAACTATGTGTTGATTCAAAGTTTCTTAAATAGGATTTTTGGAGAGAGAAGGCAACTTTCAAAAAGTGCACCCCCACTTGCATACTCTTGAAGGCAAGCATTCTGAACCCTGGCATAATATTGTTGTGTGTTGTTTGATACGGTACAACACCATCTTGACACGAAGTATTCGTTATTTTATATGACAATATGATCATACTCATGAGTGCACAAATGAAGATTTCTTGCGGTTAAAATTTGATATGCTTGTGATAGTAATTACCCTCTTAAGCCTTTCATGCCCACCGGAAGGAATCCGGGAAAGCCTCTGTCTTGGGTACACACGAGCTTGTCCCTAGTTCTTCATCGAGACGGTTATGTCCGGTAAGGCATGGTGGGGTACGATGAGCGGTGATTCCATCTGATTGGTATGAAATATACTTCTTATGCTTATCATGCAGGTAATGCTTTAACCTCCTGAGTCGACCATAGATCGAGTCTTGTTCCAGTAACTCCCATACTTGTCTCATACTACCACTTGTCCTTGTCATAGGTAGGGTACGGTTCAGTCAGTGTCAACCCCTTCCTAGCACACACCATACAAAGAGGCCATGGTGGAAGATACCAGCTGCATCCGGTAGGCATGCCACCTGGTCCGGGGGCATGGGTGTTTCGGTTGGAGCCGAAGGGGGTAGCTCCCCTAGTTTGCGCGCGTTATAAATTTTGTGATCCCATGCTAGTCGAGGTTGTAGTCTCCCCACTTAGAGTTTCGCTTAACGGGTGTCGTGGGTGATTCGAGACACCGGTAAAGTTAAGCTGGTGTGTGGATCAAATGTGTTTTCAATTAAAAGACCGTAGATGGAATTAGTCCCGATGGACTAAAGGAATCCATTGCTCGTGGGTAAAGAGTACACCCTCTGCAGAGATTATATCTATTCGAATAGTCGTGTCCATGGTTAAGGACTACAGTCTGGGATGTGTCAAGTGTCGGTCTTCGGAGGAACAATTACTAAACCAGAACATGGATCATGACTTGTGACTCATGATGATTATGATTACTATTATTATGGACTAACCATTTACATTATTTGAATTATTGAGTGTCCTTGGGACGGTTCTACCTCCTGGATGTTCACTGTGATTACTCTCATAAAAGCCCTTTATGTGGTGTCGCTGAGACGCCCGACTGTGGCATGCTTGTTATTCATTTACCTTATAAGCCCTTTATGTGGTGTCGCAAAGACGCCCGACTGTGGCATGCTTGTTATTCATTTACCTTATAAGCCCTTTATGTGGTGTCGCAGAGACGCCCGACTGTGGCATGCTTGTTATTCATTTACCTTATAAGCCCTTTATGTGGTGTCACAGAGACGCCCGACTGTGGCATGCTTGTTATTCATTTACTTTATAAGCCCTTTATGTGGTGTCGTAGAGACGCCCGACTGTGGCATGCTTGATTTTCATTTACTCTATAAGCCCTTTATATGGTGTCGCAGAGATGCCCAACTGTAACATGCTTGTTATTCATTTACTTTATAAGCCCTTTATGTGGTGTCGCTCAGACGCCCGACTGAGGCATGCTTTATATTATTATCCCTTCGAGGCGTCGCTTCAGACACCCAATCAGTGCATTCTATTTCTTCTCCTTTATTACATATTCATGTTGTGTATGAATAACCTGCTTGCGTGCATCATGGATGTTTATTTTGTGACTGGCGTGAGATCATAGAATATTTCGGAGCACAATTATCAAATGTTTTTATTATAACTCTGTCCATAATTTTTGCGAGTACATTCAAAAGTACTCACTGGCTTGTCCCTGGCTATTGTCTTGGCCAGATTTCTTGCGTGGAGAGGAGCGTCGCGATGACAACCCCGGAACCTAAATAATGGTGATAGCAGCCTCGTGAAGATAGGAGTTATCCAGGTCAGCTGTTCCTGTGGGAAATGGAGTCCCATAGATGCTGATGATCCGCAAACCGCTTCTGCCATCAACCACTAGAAACCATTTGTTGTACTCATAGGCCAGAATGGTCTTGTACTACATATCTTGTTTTTTTGCTTGGAGTTTCTGTATCAAGTTGGTGCCTCATCAGCTAACAATAATCCTGGGGCTGGTGAGCACAAGGGCCATTTTCTGGGAAATTAATATCCTGAAAACCCGGTCCTGACAACCTTGGTATCAGAGCCAGGCTGACCATTGGCTAATCCTATCTTGGCCAGGTCAATAAACCAAGGTAAAACAACCCACCAGACCTTAACCTCACCCCGGCCAAGCTTCTCGTGTAAGATAGCCACACAGTGACCCCGACACCTTTTGGCAGTCGGTGCCCAACCTATCAGCCTAGCCTGTCGATCACACGCCATTGACCGACACCTAAAATGTCTCATTCGCAAGCGTGCGAAGGAAGACTCCGTCCCCTTTTTCTATAAAAAGGGCACGCTAGCCCCAACCCAGCACAACACAGCCTCTACCCCAAACTGAGCTAAATGCCGGGACCCATTGTTCACAATGAGACCATAGCAACCAACCTTGGAGGTTTTGTGACCGTGCTAGCAAACCTCACTCGCCGTGCTTTTGCATTAGAAGAGCCCCCAGAATATGTTGTGTACCAAGGGCTCATGAGTGGTGAGAGCCGTCAATTCTAGGCCACTGTGCACGTCTATGGTAGGGGTCTATCGCCAGAACGCCCCTATAGGTTCACCGGAAGGACAACTTCCTTTGAGCCACAGGCCATCCAACTAGCTGCTCGAGAGGCTATAGTTCAACTCCGGCACTTGTCACCAAGAGTTAACTATCGCTCGTTCTATTACTACCCCAGCAGTGACGGGTATGGTAGGCCACCCCAGGTTGCCAACAGAGATCACGAGACGGATCCTGCATTGTTGCATTTGGTGCGCTATGTAAGTGCACTAGAGGAACCGTTCGATCAAATCACCCTTGATCTGATCGCAGCCCGTGGAGAACTGGTTCGCCGAGCCCCGGCAAGAAGAGAAGATGAGCCCGACGCCGACAACCCAGTCGTGCTATTCGGACAACCGATCGAGTCCATGAGGTCTGCCCCGGCCATTGACCAAGGTGCTTTGGTGTCCCCAGAAGTGCTTCGTCGCCTTTTGGGAACACGCTCCAATGGGATCGTGGCAAACAACCCCCGCGATGGTCATCATCGCTACCCCGACCCTGCAGCTCCTAAACCCCCTCCAGCTAACCCCGACGGTGAAACCCGTGGAGAAGCCTCGGCGTCCACAAGGCATGCCCGCTTAAATATAAACGAGGTAGACTATGTCACTCGAGTAGTACCGAGTCGTAGTATGTCCACACCATGTAATTGTGTGATCTTGTATCGCCGTAATTAAATAATGTCTGCTTTTGCGCCCATATTTTGAATAATAGCCATACATGAGTATGTTGGCGCACGATTGCATTTTTAATTCCGGGTGTAGCTTCCAAAAAACCACCCCCGACGACACCCACAGTAATACGTCACTTTTGTGAGATATGTGTATCTATGGCATTCACCCCGACCCCATAGAGCAGAACCGACAAACTGATGGCCCCTCACCGCGATAGATAACCCAGCCCAGTTGCTATATAAGAGACCACCTCGTGACCTTGCCAGGTATCCCTCATCCCGTGAACAACCCTCACAGCCATTTCCTTGCCATGTCGAGCCCTAGTATTTATCTGAGGACTCCAGATGCAACCCCAGGTAGTTTTGTTAAAATATCGTGGGACTTTACCTACAGTACCATGAGTGCTACCCATCCACCCCAGTACGAGTTGCTCAAATCGAGGATCACCCCTTCCACCTTGAAATATTGGGCAGTAGCGCACATCCCTCCCGCAAACCCAAACGAAGACCCAACGGAAGTCTCCTTCGTGGGGAAATCTATGCCGACTCCGCATATGGCCACAGAAGCTGCTGCGTATGAAGCGCTTGCTCGCCTTCGATTCGCAGTGCCTTATGCCAGCGAACGGGGGTATTATTACTTCCCGAGTCATGCAGCACCCGGAGAAGTAACATCCTTTCCCGGTGGACGAATTGAGAGAGACCCAGTACTGGCCAACCTTGCCCAGTATGTCATCGCTCAAGAGCATCTGACCCAGCGAGTAATGGGTTATCTCCAGAGCCTCGCCGATTTAAATCCTCAGATCGCCATTGGCAGACCACTGAGGCCCGACCAGGAGAGACACATTCATCGACTAGTCAATCCGCTTCCCCCGATAGAAGAAGAATGTGCCCCAGTACCAGAGACGTTTTCTCAGGACCTTGTACATTTACCGCTTTCATTGTAGACGTCACTGCTATGTTTATTGTCCCAACATTTATTTATGTGTTACAGCTTACGTGTGGCATTCTAAATTTGTGCGATGAGTCAAATAATTGGTTTCAATTATTGTGAAGTAGTTTTTACTGCTGTTAATTTTGATTAACTGTCGTTGCTCTCGGTAATTTCGGAAGTGAGATTTTTCCCTGAGTTGTTGCGGCATATATCTCTTCACGAGATAGATTTTTATTCACGCAACACCATGACAGCGGACTCACAACCCCAAACCACTCGACCACATGCACTAATTGCAAACCCGCGTGCACCTGTTGCATCTAAATGATTTTTCCTCCCTAACACACCACAGTCTCTGAAGGAGGAATTGTGGGTAATTATTCGGGTGCAAGTTGCCTCCAGCACACCGACAACAGTTAGCACCCGACACCACACCTAATCCTCGTGATTGCCGCCGCTGCGGAGTGCCAACACTCGAGCGGCAGCATCACGACAATCATCGAGGATCATCGCCCACAAGAGCACGGAGAACCCTAGCAATGTCACCAACCCTCCGCACACCAGGATCATGTACCAGTCCGGCATCACCTCCGCCATTAGAGCCTCGTCTTGAGCTCCTGCAAACCGAAATGGACGAGAAGTAAGGAGAAGGAGAAGCGAGGCCAGGTGTGAGGAAGAAGAAAGGAGCACCTCGGTCATTTTATAGCTCGAGATCGGTGTACGGTGGGCGAAGTCCACCAGCGCCGCTCGTCGCTCGATTGCCGGTGTTCGGAGGCGAATCCGCGAGCAGTGCCGACAGCGCACTGGCCCGCGAGGTGAGTGCACGCTGGACCGGCAGCTAGCACGCCGCGCACTACCGCGGTACGGCCTAGATGCCCTATGTGCTAGACGTCGCCGGTGGAGAAAGCACGGGAAAGCACACGAGGGAGAGGAAGAAGAGAGAGCCAGAGGTAGAAGAAGAGACTGACAGTGGGCCCCGGGTCCACCCGTCAGCCAGAGAGAGCAGTATGCTCTCGGGTGCGACCAGCGTATTTTAGAAATTTAGAATTTAATTCTAAATTTTCTATAAACAAAAGTAGAAATATCTCGTTTTCCCCCCAACCATGGATTTTTCCATGCAACGCCAGTATTTCCACACTGTAGTCTTGCACCACTTATTTGCCCACTCAATGTAGCCACGTTTTATTGCGTGAGTGGGGTGGTTATTTTAGTGATATTACTTTGAGATAGTAGGAGTAATTCTTTTCAAAACAGCCCTTAGCAAATCTCGAGAACGAGATTTTTCTTAAGGGGGGTAGTGTTGTAACACCCCAAAATTTTTAACCATGTTTTGTTTATTAAAACTAGCAAAAGGTCTCGTGCGTTGCAACGGGTAACAAAACTGTGGTCTTCAAATCAAGCCATTGACGAGAACATAATAACTCTACGAAACATGCATGTGTGTTGCAACAAGAAAAAACATCACACGCTACTAACCGCATAAGTATGACGCAAGACTCTCTCCCAAAAAGAAAACATCACACGACTTACCACTCCATCCACCCACCCCGGGCGCACACACATAGGCACATGTCCTCCATTTCAACATGCTACCTCACCCATGTTGCCGCTTGTCCTCCTCCCCGTCGTAAAAAAATAGGTTAATGTTGGTGTTGTGATTTACCCAAACGATAAAAACATAAGAAGTAACATACTCTAAAAATAAATAAATAAACAGGATTGAAGCATACGCAGTTGCTATACATTGATTTTCTGAAAAATTATGTATTTTGTGGCAATGGAGGAGAAACTCAAAAACCTAAAATCCTACGGAGAGGCAAATCAATTACATGACTACATATGTGGAGACTCAAGTCGAATCTACAATAGCAGATCCAATTTCATTGCAATAAATAATGCAACCATATCGACATTGGCAGTAATTAAAATCATTTATATGTTCGAGATAAAGCTTAGTATCCTATTTGCAATCCACATACCCATACTAAAATATATTATGTTTTCTCATGTTTTTCTTATTATGAGTTAGATTGAAACGGTATATTTTATCTTTATTACATTATATCTAAAGAAAAGCATTCGCACTTGATCACCCCCTATTAGCATTTCTAGATAAATGTTGTGTTGTTAAATCCACATACATACAGTTGAAGATGCTATCATGTGGAGCCGCAGGGTCTCATACAATTGGTGTAATACGGATGGCATTGGCTTGAGGTTAAAATATCATTCAATTTTAATAGGTTTCATACCTTGTATGCTTTTGCACCAACACCATCTAAATCTCTTCGAGCATGATACTTCCGGTCAACCGATACCCACCTGGAAATTGCAATTGCAAATCAGCTAAAGGTAAGTAGTGAAGAAGAAGACATGATGGCAAAATTCTTAAAAATTCAGCAGAGCAGAGACTTGATGGGAATTTTGCCAAAAGTCTTATGTTGCCTTATATGGTTATATTGCCAATTTTCTCAGATTAATCGGCCTTTACCAACAACAACAACATCGCCAATAAAAAACCCCTGCTCTATCACCAGTACGGAGATGATGAAGGTGCAGCTGACATACATACAACAACCATAAGGATTTACAGGAGGTGTGATGGTACCAATAAAATAATAGGCAAATCATGCATGTACACTAACCCGACAAGCTTAAACTATTGTCTCGATTTGTATGCATCGTGCAGTTCCTGGACTGTTGTGCCGCTTAGGGACGATGTTGTACTGGCATGCTCGCGCGCTTCATCGTCTCCTCTGCCACTCGTTATGGAACGTGGGTTAGCGCTGAGCGCCCCTGGCGCCGATGGTCGATCTTGAGATCGTTGTTGGCCGGAGGCCTCCGTCCGTGCGCCATGGAGGGCCATGCCAGGAGGGGCACCCGCTCAAGGAGTCGCGTCTGCCTTGGATGATCCTGACGCCGTCGCTGCCCTGGGCTGGAGCGCGTCGAAGGTCGTCATCTAGTGGGCACAACATCAGTCTCAAGTTCAGAGCGTGCTCTGCCTCCTGCTCGTCTCTGCCTCTACTCGAGGGTAGCGTCGCTGCGCCCCGGTGATTCCAACTTCGATTGGAGAAGTAGCCCCGTCATGTTCCCGTCGTCGTCCGCCTCCACCTCTAGTGCGACTCCCGCCTCCTTCGTCGTTCTTCAGTAGCTTCGGCCACCAACGCCAGGATCTCTCCTGTCCTTGTGCACACCATGAGCACAAGAAGGTCCGACCCTGCTGTCGGAGTAAATAGCAATGGGTAGCCTAGCCGACTTCCCCTGGCCCTTCTGAAAAAATTACGAGCCCGTCCGGCTCTCAAGAATCCAAAACATGGAGCCGCCTTCCCCTTGCTGGCTGCCACCCAGGCCGGCTTTCGGAAGGCGGTCCGACTTTAGCCCTCATGAAGAAAGCCATGGGAGGGCCGACTTCGACAAGCCGGCCGTGAGGAGGCCGACTCCAAGAAGCCGGCTCCCACAAAACGGTCGAGACCGTACCCTCAAAGTTTGCACCCACCTAACGGCGGTGCGACGGGGCGTGGCTACAGAGAGGCCAGCCACCCCCGAATCCCGGAGCACGCCTGGCACAGTGCGCCGTACGGGTGGCCTTAACCCGTCCGACGCGACACTGTTGCCACGTTGCCCCTGATGTCATCCACGGCGGGCTATCAGTACGGCCCCCGGGCGGTGGGCCCCTTCGGGCAGAGAGACACCCGAAGGCGGCCATGCCTCCCCTAGTCGGCCCAAGATGAAGCCGGCTCCCCGCAGCCGGCTTGCCGCCTCCCTCGAAGGAGACGCCCCATTAAGGAGACAAGACACGGTGAGGCTACAGCGATCGCCCGCCGGGCGGCGGCACTGTAGCCACGCCTACCACGACGAAGCCCACGTCACCAAGATGGAGCAACAGTAACCCGCCGCCAACCAGGTCCTGGACAGTGGGGCCTGCCTGTCGACCAAGGGGCTGGCAGCCGGCGGGACCCACCAGTCGGCGGGCCCCAGCAGCTAGCGCAGAAGCCGGCGAGCGCAGTCACAGACGGCTGGGCCCCGCGCCCAGTCAGATTACCATTGTACCCCCGGGGGGTAGGCCTATATAAACCCCCTAGGGCACCCATGCAACGGGTTGGACCCTCAGCTAGTTTTAGACACCACACGAGGAGAAGAAGCAAGCTAGCCGTGCCCTTCTTCCTCCTCCCACCGAACAGCTCAAGGAGCATTGTGTAGCTACTTGTCCATCTAGTGATCATGCGGAGACCCCGCAGAGGAGCAGTAGGGGTGTTATCTCCACGGAGAGACCCGAAGCTGGGTAAGATTTGCCGGCGTGCATGCCTTTGCCTCATCCCGTTTCCAGGCACCGGCGACGTCTTACTGGCTCCCACAATGATAAGCCACCCGTTGGCATATGTCGCACCTACCACCCGACACCCGCGCTCGCCTTAGCGGAGGACAGAGCTCCGGGAAGAGCGCGTCATGTCTGATGACGATCGAGATGTGTGCCATCGATGATGCCGTCGAGCACTGGCCTCCAACTGCAGGCACGAAGTCGACGATCTGCCAAGCATCAGGCCCCTCCCCTCTCTTTTGGATCCGGCTGTCGTGGATGGCTTAAAAAGGAAAAGAAAACAGAAGGAGTCAGGACTTCGAGTCGTATTAGACTAGAGCAAGGCCTAATTTAACGCACTGGTGGGCCGGGTGAAGGCCCAATGAAGAGATCACGTCAGCTGGTCACACAGATCGAACGCAAGGAAATCGAGCGCGGCGAGACAAAATTTAGTACCACCTCGAATATGTTTTAAATTCAAACTGAAAGCGTACAATCATGGAAAAAAGTGTATTGTGATGGTGAACCCACGGAGTCAATCCGTGCTTTATTATTAGGGTAAGATTTTGCCAAGAAATTAAATTTTCATTTTTTTTTGGATTTATCTTTTGATTTCAGAACCACTCTTTTCTTTGATATTGTGGAGTTTTCACCCCAAGTGAACGCTTTTCAAAAGTATTGTTGGACTTGTTTACCCTCTCAAGAAAAACATTTCTTTTATCACTGGATTTATCTGCATAATTATTTTCCCTGAGCCTTATTGCTTTAAAAATGATTTTTCATAAGTTTTGGAGCCTCTTTTGCACTACAACCCTTTGGTAAAATTAGTTATAAGTTTCACCAAAATTCGGAGATATCATGTGATGCTCCCACATTACTTTTATGCAAAAATATCTTTTAGTCATTTGGAGATTTTGAGCTCTACCTCAAGTTTTCAAATCTGGATCAGTTTGTGGTTTGCACTGCAACCTATTTAAATATTTCTTTAAAAATTCCACCAAAATTAGGGGATGTTAGTAGTAATGTATAATTCAACTTTGTGCAAAGACCCATTGATGTTCTTTGAGAAATTTGAGCAAATCATCCTCTTTTGCTCTCTGGCCCAGTTGGGTGTTTTCTACTGCAACCCTAATTATTTTTGCTCTAATGACCATGAGCTTTTTCCTGCTTCTAGTACACCCTACCAAACCCTTAAGTCCAGGAGATTGGACCCATTGGAAGATTTTTGGTCTAGGAAATAATACCCTTTTCTTTCTGTCTAGAATTGGTTCTCTCAAAGATTTACACTAACAAGTTTCTGGTCTTGACCAACTAACCTTGCCACCATCACCTACACCTAAAGAGACACTGATCTGGAGATTTTGGCCACCCCAAGAGTTGCCTAGATGCCCTTGGCATTCTGTTAAGCACCTTGAGTGCATGGACAGTTTTGGCATGATTTTATTTTAGCACTGTGATCTTGCCCCTCTGGACAAACTAGCATGTCCACTAAGCTCCTAGATGACTCTAACCTAGACCTGTTAATCCCCAGCCCCACCCAAGCCTCTTGGCATGCCTTGGCATTATGTCGAGCACCTGGCGTGCGTGCTCTGGGTGCGGCCAGAGCGAGCGTTTTGCACGTGCATGCGTCCGAGTCACCGCGTCCCACAGCCGCCTCCCCCGCGCCCGTTCTGGTCCCTTCCCGCTCCCAGCCAACGCGCCCCGACTCCTCCCTCGCCGTAGAGCCGCCCTGGCCCCTCCTGGCGCCCCACAACACCACCACCGCAAGCCGCCACCACCGCTCCGCCAGCTCTGCCATGCACGGCGCCGCCCGAGCCACTCCAGCCCGCCAGCTGCCCTCTGGAACAGCTCGAGCTCACCCACGAGCCCGTCCGCTAGCGCCCGTCGCCGCCACGTCGCCCTGCAAGCTACAGCGAGGCGGTTCGCCGATCTTATCTCCGGCCGCCACGGGACCGACCTAGTCGCGCTATAAGAGGAGACCCCGAGCTCGACCAAGCACTCAGGCAACCTCGTACCATCCCCCTAGTGCCCCCACGCCCAGCAATCGACGGCGGGAAGCCGTCTTCCTCGTCTCCGGCCAGTTCGGCCGCCGCCACGCTCTGGCTCCGTTCGTCGCGAGCAGGCCCTCTCCCGTCCATCCAACGCCACCACCCGACCCCCCCCTTGATCGTGCGGAGCCACCCAAACCCTCAGCCTCGATCGGGAGCCACCGTAGCCCAAACCCCCAATTACACCTGAAGCCACCTCCGCCGCGGAGCTCGCCGCCGGCGACTCCCTTCGTCCCCGCCAGCCAGCCGACCACCGGAAGGACCGTCCCGGACTGGCGATCCATCCCCACCCTCAGAACCCTGCGGGGAGCCGCCGTTCGTCGACGGTGATCGCCGGAGCCCCGCCTCGGCTTGGCCAGAGGAGAAAGAAGAACGCGGGCGACTGGTCAAACCTGACCAGTGGGCCCAAGGGACCCACTATCAGTGACCCCGAGCAGGCCTGCGCTGGTTTAAGTGGAGACGTAAAACCCAGAGTACGCCTTCTCTGCCCGAAAAACGTATTCTCATTCGAACCGTTTTCTTTTTCTGTGTTTATTAAAAACAGATTTTTTGACTAAACTTTGACTGGCTATAACTTTTTAAATATAAGTCCAATTGAGTTGATTCTTTTTCTGTTGTTTCTCAAATTTGGTCTAGTTTATTTTCATATTTATTTGAAAATTTTCCAAACAACTTTTTGTACTGTTTTTAAACTATGTCTTGATTCAAATTTTCTTAAATAGGATTTTTGGAGAGAGAATGCAACTTTCAATAAGTGCACCCCCACTTGCATACTCTTGAAGGCAAGCATTCTGAACCCTGGCATAATATTGTTGTGTGTTGTTTGATACGGTACAACACCATCTTGACATGAAGTATTCGTTATTTTATGTGACGATATGATCATACTCATGAGTGCGCAAATGAAGATTTCTTGCGGTTAAAATTTGATATGCTTGTGATAGTAATCACCCTCTTAAGCCTTTCATGCCCACCGGAACGAATCCGGGAAAGCCTCTGTCTTGGGTAGACACGAGCTTGTCCCTAGTTCTTTGTCGAGACGGTTATGTCCGGTAAGGCATGGTGGGGTACGATGAGCGGTGATTCTGTCTGATTGGTATGAAATATACTTCTTATGCTTACCATGCAGGTAATGCTTTAACCTCCTGAGTCGACCATAGATCGAGTCTTGTTCCAGTAACTCCCATACTTGTCTCATACTACCACTTGTCCCTGTCATAGGTAGGGTACGGTTCACTCAGTTGTCAACCCCTTCCTAGCACACACCGTACAGAGAGGCCATGGTGGAAGATACCGGCTGCATCCGGTAGGCATGCCACCTGGTCCGGGGGCATGGGTGTTTCGGTTGGAGCCAAAGGGGGTAGCCCCCCTAGTTTGCGCGCGTTATAAATTTTGTGATCCCATGCTAGTCGAGGTTGTAGCCTCCCCACTTAGAGTTTCGCTTAACGGGTGTCGTGGGTGATTCCAGACACCTGTAAAGTTAAGCTGGTGTGTGTGGGTCAGGTGTGTTTTCAATTAAAAGACCATAGACAGAATTAGTCCCGATGGACTAAAGGAATCCATTGCTCGTGGGTAAAGAGTACACCCTCTGCAGAGATTATATCTATTCGAATAGCCGTGTCCATGGTTAGGACTACAGTCTGGGATGGGTCAAGTGTCGGTCTTAGTGTCGGTCTTTGCAGGAACAATTACTAAACCAGAACATGGATCATGACTTGTGACTCATGATGATTATGATTACTATTATTATGGACTAACCATTTACATTATTTGAATTATTGAGTGTCCTTGGGATGGTTCTACCGCCTGGATGTTCGTTGTGATTACTCTCATTTAAGCCCTTTATGTGGTGTCGCAGAGACGCCCGACTGTGGCATCCGTGTTATTCATTTACCTTATAAGCCCTTTATGTGGTCTCATAGAGACGCCCGACTGTGGCATGCTTGTTATTCATGTACCTTATAAGCCCTTTATGTGGTGTCGCAGAGACGCCCGACTGTGGCATGCTTGTTATTCATTTACTTTATAAGCCCTTTATGTGGTGTCGCTCAGACGCCCGACTGAGGCATGCTTTATATTATTATCCCTTCGAGGCGTCGCTTCAGACACCCGATCAGTGCATTCTATTTCTTCTCCTT